>NC_058338.1:99508277-99817246 GCF_905475395.1 Chrysoperla carnea
GCCGGGGAAATATACGAAAACCCGATCTGGCGGGACCCTCTTGGGTTTTTAATTACTTCGGCTGGTAATCTAAAGGATCGACATGGCGTTTCCTTAGCTGCATGCAAAATCTTTAGTAATTACTAAAATGTAATTAATTTATACCTTTTAGTAATCACTCGCTCGAATTATATATCCTCTAATACTTATATTTCTTTTTAGATATTTTAAACCATTTTATTAAGTAACATGTGCATTTTACGCATTTGTTAAATAATTATTTATTAGCTTTCATAAATTAGTTCATAAATAGTTATTTTAGAAAGTTTATTTTAAATATTGCTATACTTAAATATTTCTCAGAAAACTATCCTTTACGAGAAAGTGGACCTTTAATAATATTAATGTTATAACATCTGGACGGCCACAAGTGTTGTACAAAGGATCATATTACAAAAAGGATCTTTTAAAAACACATCCTTTAATTACAAAGTAGTACTTTAAAAGCATATATAAAGTAAACTATCTAATGTACAAATAATACTTAGTATCCAAACTTTTTGACATACGTTCGGGTTCGGATAACTTTGTTTCAATAATACTTATTATTACAATCGTTTGACATATGTTCGGATTGTTAAATAATTTGTTTCATTAAAATATTTATTTTTAATTGTTGTTACTTAACATTTTGTACAAGTGTAAATTAAATTGTAAATTTAATTAAATAAATAAATTTTTATTTAAATATCTGGTCTACAAGATATTAATGGCGCAGCCGATAGGATAATTTGAGAAAAAAATTTTCGAAAATTATCGCGTCCATCGTAAATTTGTGTAAATTCTACGAGTGGCTCTTAAGTCTTTGGGACGTATCTACACTCCAAATAAATTTTTAATATCAACCAGAGTACAAAATAAAATTTACTGGATTGGAAGCAACATTGGAACTGGTTAAATCCATTTTCGACGGCATATCGAAGATTTATGGTATTCTTTTTTGGAATTATCTGGAATTTAAACGTAACAATGTGGTTGGTGTTCATATTTCAAATGTAAGTAAATTTTTCTTTGTTGAATATTCGAATACCTACACCTTAATGCCTAAACATCCTACTAAATTTAAAGTAAAGAATAAGCTAAAAGTTAGATTATTCAAAAAAAAATCTTAGCTCCGATTCAAATACGGACGAAGATTTATCAACAATTATGAAATAAAATATAGCTTAATTATAATTTAGAAAATTCAAATTTAAATAATACTAACAAAATTTTTTTAATATTATTTAATTGTACAAAATACATAATAACTCAAAATTAAAATTAGAAAATAACAAAGCTAATATGGCTACTAGTAAAGTAACAATAATTAATATATTAAAAAATATGGACTACTACGAAGGTTGTCCAGGAATGTTAAATACATTCATTGAAATGGGAGATTTCGTTCTCCAAGGAGAAAATGCGAACAACTCTTTATTGATTAATTGGTTAAAACAAAAAATAAGAGGACCAGCAAGAGATGCTCTCACAGCATCTGGAACCCCTTCGGATTGGGAAACGATTAAAGAAATATTATTAACACATTTCTCAGACAAACGAACTATAGAATCAATTCTTCATAAATTAAACACAATTTTTCAAGGAAATAAACAATTAAAAGATTACTATACAGAAGTTGTTGATTTACAAACCGTTTTGTTAAACTCAGTAGATCGAACAAAATCTCAAGAATTCATAAACGGACAAAACGAAGTATACTTGAATATTGTTTTAAAATCCTTTATAGCAGGATTAGATCAAAATTTAGGGTATATCGTGAGATCTAACCGACCAAAAACAATCAAGGAAGCGTATGATATTTGTGTAAATGAAATTTCAATGCAACAGTCTAATCAAGATAGATATAGAATCTCTCGATCAAATGAAAATTTTGAACCGAGGCAAATACAAAATAATTATCCGTATAACAATAGTGTTCTTACACACAATTTTGTAAATGACTATCAAATACCCAAGTTTTCAACGAAATGTATGCAATTACGACCAGAACAATCATTTCAAAATAACACATTTAATAATTCGATTCATTACCGCCCCTTACAGTATAATCAACCGACTTGGTATCAAAACCATTTTCCACCCCAACAAAGTCGATTTAAAAGTTCACCAACTTATATATCACAATTACCAAGTACTGAACCTATGGATATTTCGAGTGGAAATACTAAACAATCATTCCATCAAATTAATAATATTACCGCTTATGATAAAGTCGAAAATTCTCAAAGTAACCCATATGATAGTTATCTAAGTGATCAATATGATTCATATGATACTAATGCCTACAACTCTATTTCATTTGATAAAACTACTAAAATTCCTGAAAAAGAACAGTCAGAAACTTTAGATGTACCTGTTGATGATCAAAATTTTACAAGGTGGAAAATAAAGTTACTCGGTAATAAACTTAATATAGGCCATGAAACTAATGAAACTGTTAAGAGAAAAACTAACGTAGACACAATATCTAGAGTTCAAATAAACAGTTTAAATAGCAATAGTATTCAACATTCAGCCGAAGAAAACCTTAATCGCGATATAAAAGCATCCAAACGAGCATTAAACAACTTTCCACAGCAAATAATAATTCAATTAGGAACAAAATATGAAAGAAAACTAACTAAATTATTTCAAACAAAAAAACGTATTATATTAACAATACCAAAAATAGATGAATCCACAGCCATTAAAATTTTAAAGACAGAAATTGTTAACGATAAACAAAATGCTATCTATACAGAAGATAAGATTTTCAACGTTATTCAAAACACATATGTAAAACATTTTTCAAAATTAAATATCGTTCGGTGCACTAAATTCTTAGAGGATGTTGAAAAATCTGATGAACAAACAAAACTTATAAAAAACTATCATGAATTATCAATCCATCGTGAGATTGATGAAACACTAACCCATCTTAAAAGGCTATACTATTTTGACAATATGAAGTCAAAAATTCAAAAATATATTAATAATTGCGATATCTGTAAATTAAATAAAAATGAAAGGCATCCACTAAAGATCAAATTGACACAAACACAACAGGCAAACAAACCATTTGAAATTTTACACATAAATTTATTTTATGTAGATAATACAAACATTCTAACTATCGTAGATAAATTTAGTAAATATGGAGAAGCTACGGTTATGAAAGCTAGAAATTTTAAATATGCTCTAGATGCGCTTAAAAATTATTTAGCAAGACACGGCATACCTGATCTCATAATTCATGATCCCGGCATGGAGTTCGAAGGAAGTGATTTTAAAGATTTTCTGAATCTATATAAAATTAGTACTCACGCTACTTGTGCTAAAAACTCAACCGGAAACTCACCAATTGAACGATTTCATTCAACCTTAGTAGAATTAATAACTAAATTTAAAACTACTCATAAAAACCTTACAATAGTCGAGCAATTAGATATGGCTTTATTAACTTATAATAATGCAATGCCACATTCAAGTACCAAGCTTACACCTTTCGAAGTTATAAGAGGATTCCGAGATAATCAGATTTTAAAACCTAACACAAATAATATACATTCTACTTGTGCTAATCAATATACAGAGGAAAAACAAATTATGGAAGGTTTAATTACTAAACAGAACAATAAATTAAAGCAAAAATTAGTCCGAAACAAAGACCGAATTGATCTCCCACTTTTGGCAGTAGGTGAAAATGTTTTTGTAACAAAAAATAGACGAAATAAAATAGTACCCAAGTATACAGAAAACAAAGTAATAAATGGTAAACGTAAAACCCTTAAAATTAAAAACGCCCAGAAAGTACAAAAATATCATAAAGCAAAAATTAAAGTAAGAAAAAAAAAATAATCGATTTGAATTATGTGAAACAACAGATAACGACATATAAAGATATTAGCACTGCTCAAGGACTATTCGTATTGAATTAAAAAAAATAAAATAAAATAAATAAATAACAAATCTTACAATCATAAATTTTTTTAATTTGGTTTCAAGCTAGATATTTTGGTCAACAGCACATAGACAACATAATTACTTGTATTCAAGTAGCTACAGAAAACGTTATTTCTAGACATATTTTGAGTTATAACGAATTGAAATTAATCAAAATTAGTTAGATAAAAACATTATTCTAATCAACTTAGAACATGTATATGAGTTATTAAAATAGAAAGCATTTAATTCAGCTAACTTTACTTTAACGATTATATATCCTATCCCTACCAATTATAGTAAAATAAATCCCGAAACTAATTTAATCCTACATAATCCCAACGAATATTCATTTATAAGAAATAATAATTACAAAAGAATAGAACAAGACTACATTTGTTACCCAACACAACTTCATAACAGAAAACTTAATACATGTGAAATGGAAATACTGGAAAATCGTATTGGACACTGTTAGTAGTTACTAATCATTTTATAATTTTTACAAACACCGGATTAAATATTAGTTCATCATGTGGAAAAAACATTACCAATTTTGTTGGTAAACTTCATATTACCCTGAATCAATGTTATATGGAAATTAATGGTATACAATATGGAACATTGGAAACTACATACACTAATATCGAAGTGGAACAAATATTATTCAATAAAATAAACATCTCTTATAAACAACCTGATATTAGAATGAAAAAACTAGCTAACTACGACTTACAAAATACAGAAGATTTGGAACTTATAGCAAATAAACTATATAAACATCCCGTAACATGGTCAATAATTATTGTTATAATAATAATAATAGCAAGCATAGTTTATATTCTCTACAAGTATGGTCAAAGGAATCAAAACACACAAGCTGTACCAATGCCTGCAATTAATCGAAATCAATTCGAAATGGTTGGAATCCCGATACCGAAACTTTATGTTGATCGAACTACCTAGTAAACAACGGTAGTTTATTCTTAGAAGGGAGGAATTATATATCCTCTAATACTTATATTTCTTTTTAGATATTTTAAACCATTTTATTAAGTAACATGTGCATTTTACGCATTTGTTAAATAATTATTTATTAGCTTTCATAAATTAGTTCATAAATAGTTATTTTAGAAAGTTTATTTTAAATATTGCTATACTTAAATATTTCTCAGAAAACTATCCTTTACGAGAAAGTGGACCTTTAATAATATTAATGTTATAACATCTGGACGGCCACAAGTGTTGTACAAAGGATCATATTACAAAAAGGATCTTTTAAAAACACATCCTTTAATTACAAAGTAGTACTTTAAAAGCATATATAAAGTAAACTATCTAATGTACAAATAATACTTAGTATCCAAACTTTTTGACATACGTTCGGGTTCGGATAACTTTGTTTCAATAATACTTATTATTACAATCGTTTGACATATGTTCGGATTGTTAAATAATTTGTTTCATTAAAATATTTAGTTTTAATTGTTGTTACATAACATTTTGTACAAGTGTAAATTAAATTGTAAATTTAATTAAATAAATAAATTTTTATTTAAATATCTGGTCTACAAGATATTAATCTCGCGCTCTGAAGATAAAAATAAAAAGAGTACTTTGCACAGGGAATGTATTACTTTATATACATGATTCTTCATCATACCTCTATCGAGAGGAACATACCATTTGTTAATTTAATAAAGTACATTTAGTCGTTGCGGGTGGCTGCTCGGGCTCACGTATACGGGCTTATTACATTCTTCCCGTTAGGGTAAAAAAATATCGAAACATGTATATTTGTTTACTAAGGGTGCCTGATTTGGTTAATATAATGGGGTTTTCTATATTTTAGCCGGGTACTTTCCTGACCGGGTACACAGTGATCGGGGTTAGCCACGGTGGGTGCCTGGTCAGATTTATGTACTGGTCCTTACCATATTTTGCCCGGATAGTTGATTGGTTGGATTAATAGTAATCGGGACAGTACGTTTAGTTGTTGCTAGTGCCGACACGAGTTCACCTATCCCTATCCCGGTTAGCTTAGTATCCGGGCTGGGTGGAAAATATACCATGTATATTTAATAACTAAGGGTGCCTTATAGGGTTAATGTAGTGGGGTTCCCCATATTTAATTCAGTTACTTTCGTGACTGGGTGCACAGTGGTCGTGGCAGTACAATCGATCCCCTTTTCGCACCTTACATGGCTCACGTCATCGGGCCTTCTTTTCATTCCCCTATTGGTCTAAACTAAGATTAAATGTTCATGAAAAAATTTGAGGAATTTTAAAAGTTTGTTAAAATTTTTTTTTGATTTATATTTTATTTAATGAATAGACTATATTTTATTTCATGTAATTATTTATTCTTTTATACATTATTTTTATAAAATGATATAATTTTTTATTCTAGTTTATAATGGAATTTTGGATATCAGTGCTCGATAGCCGTCCGAATCTTTTGCATTTCCTAGAGCATCTCCAATTGTTCGGAGAATAATACTCAGTTACAGTCTTGGCCGAGCTCATAGTGATCAGGGTTACTATATTTAGCCACGGTGGGTGCCTGGTCACATTCATATGCTGTATGTGCCTGTCCAGGCTCACGTATCCGGTTTTGCCCGGTCAGATGCCTGGTCGGGTAAGAAAATATGAATTAAAAGTATATTTAATAACAAAGAGTGTCTGATTTGGTTGATGTAATGGGGCACACTATTTTTTACCCAGTTACTTTCCCGACCAGCTTGATAGTGATCGGGGTTACTATATTTAGCCACGATATTATGCCTGATTGGTTGCCTGGTAGGGTCAATAGTAATCGGGATACCACGTTCAGCCGCTGTGGGTACTTGTTTTGGCTCATGTACTCGGGTCCACTTTAATTTATTTGGTCAGCTTCCAGGTCGAGTAAAAAAATTTCGAATTACGTATATTTTATAACTAAGGGTGCCTGGTTTGGTGGATATAACATGGTTCTCTATTTTCTACCTAGTTACTTTCCTGGCCGGGTTCATAGTGATCTGGGTTACTATATTTTGCCACGGTAAGAGCCCCATCAGATTTATACACTGGTGTTAACGTTATTTTGCCGGATTGGTTGCCTGGTTGGGTCAATAATAATCGGGGTATCTCGTATCTGAACGAGAAGAACAATGCTGCGGGTGCCTGTTCAGGCTCACGTACCCTGGTTTAATTCAATTTTTCCGGTCAGCTGCCTGGTCGGGTAAAAAATTATTGAATTACGTATATTTAATAACTAAAGGTACCTGGGTTGGTTGTTGTAATATGGATCTCTATTTTCTACCCAGTTACTTTCCTGACTGGGTTCATAGTGGTCGGGGTTACTATATTTAGCCAAAGTGGGTGCCCGATCAAATTTATACACTGGGGTTAATGATATTTTGCCGGGTTGGTTGCCTGGTTGGGTCAATAGTAATCAAGGTAGTGCGTTCAGCTGTTGTGGTTGCCCACTCGGGTTCACTTTATATACCCGGTCAGTTGCCCCGATTGGGCTAAGATATTCAGGCTAGCGATACTAGTTACCTTGCAGGGTTTGCATAAGTTGTGGCAGGATAATCTGCCCCGATCTGTCACCTTTCATGGCTCACGTCATCGGGTCTTCTTTTCATTCCCTGATCGGGTCCTGGTTGCAAGTCGGGCAGTAATCAGGCACTTTATACCAGGGATTGACTACAAACCTACCAAATTTGGATATGCACCGATGTCTCCTCTTGCGAATATAAAATAACAACGATAAAATTTCTGAAAAAATTCCATTTTTGACGCCATTTTGTTGGTTAGACATGTTGCACCATTCCAGGAAAGTAAAAAATTTAAAAAAATACTTATTTTGATGTGAAAAGAAAAACCCCAAAGTTTCGCTGCCCGAACTTTTAATCCATATAACAGCCTTTTTTGCTTAGTTTTATTCCAGTATTACTCAACGAGGCAGACTGTATACTGTTAATATGGGAAATCTGTTATTATCGGCTGGTCTATAATATTTTCAGTCGTCTTTAAAATAGTTATTGGATGTCAGAAGTATTCTTTCTTTTTGCAAATAGTTAGTTTTGAAAAAACAATATAACAGTGAATGTCGTGACATTGTATTAGCAAGCAATTTATAAAAAGAAAAAAAATTACAAATATATTGAGGAAGAAAATTGTCAAGAAAAGTCATTATATGTGATGTTTATGATGTCACTGTGAAGACGTTGTTTTTATTATTATAATAGGCCAAGCAAATTATACAGTGGGCTCGTTCATTCTGAAACGGACACTTTCTCACCGTAAAGTAATAGGTTTTTGAACTATGTTCCTTAATGCACGTTTCTGATTTGTTTGCGGATTGAGAGGCTAGACCAAAAAAAAAAAAAATCGTAATAATCTTTATATATATATTTCCTGTGTGCGTGCGTATGTCACTGAACTCTTCCTAGACGGCTGGACCAATTTTGATGATATTTTGTGTGTGTTCAAGGAGATTCGAGGATGGTTTAGATTCACCATTAGGTCCACTACAATTGTTTTTGGGAGCGCATGTAAATAATATATTTCATTATTATTGCGACTTACTGCATACTATGCATTTTTAATAGTATTGAGGTGTTATTATACCATGCATATATGTAATATGCAAGGTATACTAAGTTTAGTCCCAAGTTTGCAACGCTTAAAAATATTGATGCTACCCACAAAATTTTGGTATAGGTGTTCATACAATCACCTAATTAGTCCATTTCCGGTTGTCCGTCCGTCTGTGGACACGATAACTCAAAAACGAAAAAAGATATCGAGCTGAAATTTTTACAGCGTACTCAGGACGTAAAAAGTGAGGTCGAGTTCGTAAATGAGCATCATAGGTCAATTGGGTCTTGGGTCCGTAGGACCCGTCTTGTAAACCGTTAGAGATAAAACAAAAGTAAAAAATGTTCCTTATAAAAAAATAAACAACTTTTGTTTGAAACATTTTTCGTAAACATCACTGTTTACCCGTGAGGGCGCAAATTAGACGGAAATTTTATAGTATGTTCTATACTTGAATATCAGGTATGTATGTGTTATGTATAAAGAAATAAACACTGACTATGCATGGTATTTCAACAATTAACTCAGTAAATTGTTTGTTTTCACTTGTTTAATATTAAAATTACATTTTCATTACAACTAACTATGTACTATGCATTTTTAGCAGCGAGCTGCACTGCTAAAGGCTCCAGCTAGGCCGAAGGCTGATGGGATGGGGTTTAGCGGGATAGAAAAGAGGTAATACATATGAGTAAAATTTAGGTTTAGTTGGCCTGTTGGTATGAGCTAACGGGCATAGCTTAACATTTAGCGGGCATAGCGGGCAGCTTAACATAGTATAGATATTAATGAATTGAAGTTACGTTTCTACAGGACAACGTCTGTCGGGTCCGCTAGTATAATTGTATAATATACTACTAATAATAATAATAAGAATGAATAAAAAAATATGTTTATCATATCTATGGTAACAAAATATAGAGTAAAAAAATTCTACGCTTATATTTAGCAGGAGACGGTGTATGGTCGAATTTCACCCATCTGCTAACCAGATGAGACATATTTTTTATGAAATTTTATTGACTTTTAAATAATCTTATCATAATTTTTCTATCGAAAAGTGTTCATGGCTATTTTTAATTAATTTAAATCAATTTTGTCCATGAACGCAAGCCATTACAATTGTTTATTGTAATTAAATTATCTTTCGTCCGATAAAAAATTTGGTTAACAGATTGGTGTAAGAAGCCAATATAGTTAACTACATCGATCTGTTAACTAATCCAAATTGGTATCAGAAAATAAGATAATTTAATTACGGAAATAATGGTATAGGCTTGCCTGTAAAAAATCATGTTTGTTGTTTGTTTGTGTGTTTGTTTGTTTGTTACGCTTTCACGCTTAAACTAGCGAATGGTTTTTAATGAAGCTGTACAGCAATATATGAACTATAATTTAACAAATTGCTTATTTGCTTGGACTATTACAAACAAACGTAAAATATATTTATTATTTTTGTACAATGGCTTCATTATCTCTTTGAAATAAAATATCGATTAATTATGAGAAAAAATCATCAAAAATCAATTATCGTTTAAAAAAACCAGAATTCGAAGCAAGACAAAAATACTTATCTTCAAGAGCTTTAACAATTGATTTGACTAAGAGAAAAATTATTTTCTATTTTAGACATCTACATAATGCGAAACACAAAAATTCTAACCTCTGGGTACACCACTCGGTATGTATAGGGACAAATCCAGGAGTTGTAGGGGCAAAACTGATCAAACTCAGTTTACAACCAATCAATTTCCATCGTATATTTTTCTACATTTTTCAATCACTTCATTTGGATTGGCAAATTTAGTAATTGAATACTAGGTTGCAAAGAAAAAGTTATATCCGAGTGAGCAGTTCTTTATTCTTCCTCGTCCTTGTGAAGGGTATCATTTAATGGATATTAAAAACTAAATAAAACTCTTCAATTATATTTTTTCCAATGAAGAAGAGTTGACCTATTATAAGCTTTTGAATATGTGAACTGAGGACCATTTTCTTTTAATCGTCAAACATGTTAAATGTAAATTTTTAATATAATCATTACCTAAAGTGTTATTTTACTTAAAAAATTCAAAATTTGCATCCAAGATAAATTAGATTATAAAGTCTTGTTTATAAATAAAGACACTGTAATGATACAAAACAAACATCACAAACATACAAATTATACAATATTGTTCCATTACTATTATTAGTCTTATATTTTCCATAGATACCTACAAACAAAGATCATGATGTAAAAAGTACTTAAGAAGATGTTCTTATAAGCTAATATTTTAGTAAATAATGTTTTTTTATTTTTATATCTGCATTTTAGTGTTCTTGTATTGTTTTAAATCCATACAAGGACTGATTGTGTATTTACATTTTATCAACAGACAAATATTGTTTAAACAATTGATAACGAGGTATTTCGTAGTTTTAAAACCATTTCTAGTACAGTGTAAAAATATTAGAATAAATTATGGAGTCATTTGTTTATTTAGAATCAGTATTTTTTTTATACCCTGTATATGTATATGAAATATCATATCAAGGTATACTAATTTGAGTTACAAGTTGGTGATGCTTTAAAATATTGATTACTAGCTGTTACCCGCCCGCTTTGCTGGGCTACATCCCCACTTGCACCCCTCCCTCCACATTTCCTTGCGTTGGATAACATTTTTGTAATGTACACGTCATGCTCTTTTATTTGATACCCCACTTAGGTATATTTGTGAATATTCGATATTTCCTTCCCACTTTCTCGCTACACCTTTCTACCCTCCGAAGGTTAAAAAAATTTCTAAATGTAATTTAAAACATTCTGACCAAGTTTTGAACTATTAAAAGCCATAATTGAAAAATATGAATTTTTTATTCATGAACACCCCCGCAACCCCCCTTGTGGGTGAAATTTCGTAAAATCCGTTCTTAGCTGACCTCTACTTGGCAAAAGGAATATTCCTCCCAAATTTCAAGTCTCTAGGTCTTATAGTTCCAGAGATATCGTGATGAGTGACTATCTATCTATCTATCTATCTATCTATCTATATCTATAGAAAGTCTCCTATATATTTATAGATAAGAACCAAATTTTGGTAAAGTTGTTCATAAAATCACTTAAACACCATTAGCCCTTTTTTGTTCGTTCTTCCATCTATTCGCCCGTCAACATGATAACTCAAAAACGAAAAGAGATATCAAGTTAAAATTTTCATAGTGTGCGCGGGTCGTAAAAAGTGAAATTGAGTTAATGAGCAACATAGGGGTAATTGGGTCCTAGGACCATCTTGTAAACCGTTAGAGATACGACAAAAGGTTAAATACAAAAAAAAAAAACTTATAAAAAAATACTTTTTAAAAACAACTTTTGTTTGACATTTTTTTTTTAAACTTCACTGTTTACCCGAGAGGCGTAAATTAGGATAAAACTTTTGTGTCCCTTCAAAACCATAAAAGGTTGGAAGTCGAAAATTTGCAGGTAGCTTCAACTAGTAGTCTTATGAAACATTTTCGAAGAAAATATATTCCAGAAAATTTTCGAAATTCAAAATAAGTGGTACCCACAAAGTCTCCATAATTGTGTTTGGATTTTTAAACTTTTATAATTTATTAAAATGTTGCAAACTCTGGCATTCAACACTTTCTATTCAAAGTATATCAACAATAAACTCAGTCAATTGCTGGTTTTCACTTGTTATGTTATTCGCACCGTGTGTGAGTTTTATTGGAGGCGTTTCCATGGTAACGATACACTACTTTAAGTATAGAATTGTATGGATGCATATATAATTGTATGGATTGCATTTATTGACTTACATTGAAAATTTAATATTATTGTCTCACAAATTTAAATAAATAATTATGATAATTTACATTTGAAAAATAATATTTGTGCAATTTGATTTCTTATTTTCACAATTTTTAATGCATTTAGTTTAATTAATTAGTGTTTTTCAATAATTTTAATTTGACATTTTCTATAACATTAACATGTTAAATTAGTCATAATAGCCTTCTTTATCGCCAAAATTTTTCACTGGAAGCGCTGGCATCGATTTTATTGTCCCTACCATGACTACGCACACAACGAATAGCTTTGTTTTCATTCATAAAATAAACAACAATCTAATCTTGAAGATGTTGAACTCTAAACATCAAACTTTATTTAAAAAACCAACGATGTCGAAGAAGAAAAGCTTCTTTAACACGCTTATATTAATTCAATTTTATAACTAACAATGTTATAAAATCTAAGAAGTCAATTTTAACCTATTTCTTAGATTAGTTATTCGAGTCCACAGTAATATTGCAGTGTACAATCCAACTGACTTACAGGAATAACTTACGCCTGATAATAAATCTATGATAAATTACATCTTTCCATGATATGACAAAATTACACAATCTGTACCTGTAGGTACTTGTTATAAAAGCTAATAAGATTATTACTTAAATTTTTTTTTTTGGCATAGCCTCTTATTGATTCGATTGCTATTATTATTTTACTATTACAAATAATATCAATTTATTTTTTAAATTTAATCAACAACGATCAATTTGATTTTTATTATTTTTGATTAAGATTTTATTTAAAGATAAAATTGATTTTATTATTGGTCTAGTCTGAAGGGATCATCGCATCAAATATTGGATGTCAGATATAAATAGCAAATTTTATGTCTGTTTTTTATTTTCTACGGTGAATGGAACCCTAAAATCCAGTTCACTTTACTGTAATCAAATATGTTTTATGAAACGTTCGAAAACGATCCGAAAAATTTCTTATCAAATTTTCTTTTGTATAAGGAAATTTTGTATAACGAATTTTCTTTTGTATCAGATTATCTTTTGTATCTAGGAAATTATACATCCAATCATTAAATGAACCCGATTTTTGTAAATTTTGGATCAAAATTATTAATTGAACTGAATTTTATCGAAATCAGAAATAATAAATTTTTTGTGATTTTCTAAAATCGAAGAAATAAAAAAAAATTTGAAATTAAGCACTTAATACAAAAATCGGGTACATTTTACGAATTTATCGGGATACAGCTTCCAGAATACCTATCGTCTATAAAATATAAAGATTTGAGCACATATTTTATTTTGTGATTTTTAGCGAATCTGAAGTACACTTACTAATTTATCAGTACGGTTGGCGTGATATTGAGTTATTAACCGACTTCAAACAAAAACGGAGGAGGTTTTCAATCCAACTGTATTTTTTTTTAATGTTTGTTACGTCATAACTATCGACTGGGTGAACCGATTTTTATGATTCTTTATCTGTTTGAAAGCTGGTGCTTCCCGTGTGGGCCCATTTCATTTTGTTAGAGTTCTCACAACAGCATCCATGAGAAAATCCATAAAAGTCTTATATTTGCATTAAGTATAAACGACAAGAGGGCGAATAACTCAATATCACGCCAACCGATTTCGATTATTCTTTTTTTAGTGACAAATTAGTTAGTGTACTTCAGATTCACTAAAAATCATAAACTAAAAAAACAACTCTTTTAACAAAAAGAAAACCGACTTCAAAAGAAAATCTTTTCCAAAATAAATTAATATGCACAAAAAGTAAAAGATAACGTTAATATAATGTGTTCTGTCAGAGTTGCTTCCTTGGCTGACACCAACTCCAAAAATAACAATAATTTTAACTACATGATATTATCGTTATTTTTTTACTTTTTTGTGCATATTAATTTATTTTGGAAAAGATTTTCTTTTGAAGTCGGTTTTCTGTTTGTTAAAAGTTTTTTTTTATTCTTCCTCTGGTCGAGCATACTTAATGCAAATTTAAGACTTTTATGGTTTTCTCATGGATGTCATTGTCAGAATAAAATGACACCACCAGCTTTCAATTAGATAAAGAATCATCAAAATCGGTTCACCCAGTCAAAAGTTCTGAGGTATCAAACATAAAAAAAATACAGTCGAATTGATCACCTCCTTAAGTCGGTTAAAAATCACTGAAATCTGAAAATATGTAGACACCGTATTTAAAAGTTTACCTATTTATAAAGGGAATAAATGAGAATACACGATTACACGATTAAAAAATGACTTTAAGAAAAGGTAATTTTTTGAGAAATTTAGAAAATTTTTTTCAAGTACAGATGACAGAATAAGTATATGTATTCTTTATTTTGGATTATTAAGTATTACAAAAATAGAGTTTATTTGACGATTAGATAAATATTTTCTTTGCTATTTTAGAATCATATACGAAGAAAATCCTTTAAAATAAAAATAAAAAAGTAAAAAAAGCATCATATCTCCCGCTAAAATATAAGTTCTGGCAATCGGTTCGTACAACAGTATATACCTTTCTTACAAAGGCAAAGACACTTCCCTTGAAGTGGCGTATAAGAGAGTAAAGGAGTCGAGGAATAAGTAGTGAAATAATGAGAGAGTAAAGGAATCAAAGAAGTGGCTGGCGAGTAACAACCAAAACATCTTAAGCTAATATTATTTTTTATTATTAAGGATGCATCACAACAATTTTTGATTTAAATGCTCAAGATTTTTTTTAAAATTAGACTTTTACTCAAAGAATATGTAGTTAAAATTTCAGCTTAGGAATCAATGCAAATATTTCAGATGAAAAATCATTACAATTCGATATAAAATACATTGCTCTTATGGAGAAACCTAAACAGACGATATATTTTGAAAGTTTTTGATAATTTTCACATGGAACGAATATTGAAAGCTGAATAATTAAATCAAATTTATTAAAGTTATCGGAAAACTTTCTTCTTACCTTTCGTCTAATAGCATCAAGTTATAATTTAATTCACTACCAAAAATGAAAATTTATATTTTGTTTATTTGTTTTCCTGAAATTACTTTATCATGGTCACGCATCCTTAAAATAATAATTTATTAAATTATTTACAAAAATAAATGAAATAATAATAACAAATTATTATTTATTTATGAAATATAATAATAAAGAATTGAAAATGTGTGATTGACAAGCTGTATATCATTGAATGTCACGACACGAAATGATCATGACAATAAAGTGTACTTAGTCAAAGATAGCGGTTTTTATTTTTGTTTTATAAATTATTATTAGGTACCTACTCTTTTTTAATGGCGAAAGAAAAGGAGAACGAAGACACAAAAGAAGAATAAAAAAAAACTGAATACAAAAATTAATATTGGGTTTTCATTCAGAGTGATAGAACTTAAAATACCTGGATAATGAATTATGGGTGCTATTGCATTTAACCAATAAAGTAATATATTGTTGAGTAAATTAGTTTAATGTTTTATTAATTAACAATTTTCCTTCGCATTATCTGGACAATAGCTTTTTTTGGTAAATTTTTTAATAATATATTTTGTATCCCGTCAGGTCCAGGTGCTTTGCTTGGTTTTGTTTTGTTTATAGCTTTGAGAACCTCATTGATCTTGTTAGTTCAACATCATTAATATCTATGTGTTCACTTTAAATTTCTGTGTATGTATGATTTACTAAGTTTTCTATCTTTTACAGTTAAATTTCTTAGGACAAAATATCAGAGAGACAGACTTTCAGTTTATAAAAAAGGATTCCTTACATACCACTTGTGAGAATAAAATATTATCAACCATGAATTAAAAAAAAAAAAAAACTATAGTAACATGACAAACATGCCAACGTTGATCTATATTTGTCTATTAAATTATTAACATGGGTTTTCTATATACAAAATTCACATCCCCTTTTTTACTCCCTTAGGAGTAGAATTTTTGAAAATGGTTGTTCTTATCGAATGCCTACGTCATACAACGAACATACCCTCCAATTTCCAAGTCTCTACAATTAGCAGTTTAGGCTGTGCCTTGATCCGTCAGTCAGTCATTCAGAACGAGACATTTTATTTGTATAGTTAACATATACGTAGTACAAGTTGCATATTTATTAATATTTTGAGTCAATTTTTACATGGACCGTTTCATTTAATTAAAAATTTATATTTTATTAACTTATACAAATATTTGCGCAACTAATTCATGATTTACGAATGATATTTGGTATAAAAAAACACATTCCACCAGATTTCAGATAAGCGTGAGTTTTAGCTTTTAATGCTTTAATTGCATTACCCTTAATCTGTTATATCTTTGATTGTACTATAACCAATAAGAATGAAGAAAAAAGTACTTTAGCAGTGGAGAAAATTCTTATTTACTACTAGACAACTAGACTATTCATTATTTTTCGTTGTGCCCATTGAGACATTTATTCAAAATGCTTAGAACTACAACGTATTAAAATTCTAATAATTTACCTGGGAACCAGTTCCCATAAGGTTTGTAAGAGTTCATTTACAAAAAATATCTTATATCCTATACACAAATTGAAAGTTATATCATTCCTAATGAAAAACCCTTTATATATAAGAATAAAATGAAAACCGTGCATGAAGATTAAACTATATAAAATGAACGGTATTTCATAAATATGTATCATATAATAAATATTCAATAATATGAAAGATTATCAACTTAACTTCCTCTGGGAGACTACGATAATATATCAATCGATCAGATAGGTAATCACTCAAAATTATCACTATCAAATTTCCAATATCCGTTACGTAAATCGTCACGTTTTACTGTGCAAGATCTAAAATCGTATTGATTTGAAAATTTGCATATAAATTGAACTACTAATGTCATAATTTGTTTAAATTCCCTCATTTTTAAATTGGAACTCTTTCAAATTTTCCGTAAAAGTATTCACATGCCCCATACAATTTAATCGCGGAATGAAATCGGCTGACTATTATATCGTAATTTTTTGCAAATATATATGTCTCAGCCAACTATCTTAATTAGTCGTTCAGTTAACAGCCTAGCCTTTTTACTAAACGGTGGCGTTCAACTATAGCGGCCTGAGAGATATTCAGCCATTTAATCAGAAAGCTGGGCAAATGAGTTGGATCGATACTACACGCCTAGCCTAGTCATTTAAATTTAGTTCCACTTTCAGTCACGTGGTGCTGAAACCTACATATTGCCAATGCAGTTGACAGACAACAATTTTGTTGGTATTTCTCATAGTTTCATTACGTTTACGCAAAATTACTCTGGAAGGGTGTAGTAAGAAAAAGTTGGAACTAAGTATAGTGCTATTAAAAATGGATTTTCACGGCAAGAGTCTCAATACTCGTATACAAACTATGCCGACAAAATTTTCAATTACTTTGAGAAAGACTATGACAATCAGTCATTTTTTGGTGGCCAGATATTCCAAAAATGTGATTGTTATGGAGACCATTCCAAAGTTCTTTGTGGATCCATGGAAGTTTAATTTTCGTTAACAAATAATAATCAATTTATTTACATGCCTACTTTGTGATTAAGCTATGCTATTTGATCTCTTGCTTGCCAAGTAACAATACGTTATATTTTAAATTACGAAAATGAACAATTTCTAATGTCAGATGTTCCATATTTTTTTGTTAAATGATCACTCTAACTTCATTCCCTATTGCACGAATAGGGGATGAAGTTAGTTCATTAAATGTTGTACTAGAGGCATATCATCTCTGAATATCATTCAGGTCGCAAGTTGAATGGCGCCGTTTAGTAAACAAGCTACGCTGCTAACTGAACGACTATTAAAGCTAATCGGCTGCGATATATACATTAAAAAATTTTTAAAAACACAATAGCAACACAATCACTGATGTTTATTGCTGTACGTACAGTTTCGCTTAAATACATACATGCCAATGCTGTTTTTGGAATGCTTTATAAATTTAATAAAAATCTTTCCTCCCAACTCAGTAGTCGGAACAAATCTAGTATACGGAACACCTTTGGTTTATATTTATACCGATTATCGAGATTCTACTTTAATTTCAAAAAAAGTACCCTACCTTTATTCTTAAGTATTATATACTTCGTAAAAGTGTATAATTCGTAGTACAATTCGTATACTTCGTAGTATAGTTATAGTGGAGATGCTGGATATTTCATTCTATTTCCTAAAGATCAAATGGGAAGAGAAAAGGATATTATGGAAAAACAATATAATTAATATACGTTCAGGTTGATGCGGTGTTATTTGTCCATCAAATAAGCACGCTAATTATCACATTAAAATATTAAATGTCCAAGCCTTGTAAGTTAGCTGCAACACAAGGTATCACTAATTACATTACAAACCTACAAACATACAATTTTCAAAAACAAAGTACTTCAATTTATTTTAATTAAGACAAAAACCTGTTTTTAATATTTTTCTTTTTTTTACTCTTTAAAAAAATATAATAAAATTTAACATACAAATCTGTATAATGTATATTGTTTTTTATTTACACATATAGTTTTCAAGGTAGTACATTCGTAATAAATCGTTTAGTTCTCTTACAATCTCCTTAGGCAAAAATGTTTTAGAACATCGAGAGCGTCGAAGATAGTCAATTTTCAGGGCCAGGCATGGACACTGGAAATCAGCTCTATAGTTCTTTCTTCCTTTTTGATTTTCCTTCAGTAATCTCCACTGTTATGAGATGTACCTTGATTGGACAGTTTCCTGTGATCACTATTAATCCTATAAAAACCAGAGCTACTCATAAACTTTCTTCCATGCGTAATAGCGATATTGTAACATTTTGCCATAATGGGTTTAATGCAATAAAATACCACTAGATAAATTATTTGAAAACTTTGCTATACTTTAATGTAAGACCAGTTTATAATCTTGATTAACAGATATATTTACAGACAATGTATTTATCGATAAATGAACAGCTACTATCCGGACTGCACTCTTCACATTGACTGTCCGTAGAGAACTCATTATCGACTTTTACTTATACAGTACTCATAACTACATATTTACGTATAAGTTGTCTCAAGGGAAACTATGTACTTTTCTCGTTCTTCGCACAGCAGTCTTAGCTGTCAGACTTAATTGTATTCTAGAAAAGATCTTCACAGCACCACATGAAACCAGTCTCGTTACAATATTATGATAGAAAGTCCAGAGAACTATCTTAAATAAAAAATAAATTTTCACATTAAAATTTATATTGTTTGTATACACGTTATAACATTTAAATGCCGTGTTGTAGCACTTTTTATTTTATAAATAATCACAAATAGCAGGTAATTAGTACACAAAAATGATAATTTTTTAAATTTTTAATATTTCTTGCATGTGTTTTTTAACATGTGAATAAATACAAAAATTTTAAGGTAATTTTCAGTTTTTTAGACAAAAAATCGTCGTTTTTTGTATTATTTTCATACAGAAAAATTATTATTTCAAAAAAGTTAGGTACATAATCTATAAATATATAGGAGACGTTCTATAGATATAGAATATCTGGATGACCGAGCTTTGCTCGGTGCTTTTTTTCTTAAAAAGACAAATTTCATAAGAACCGTTTAAAACTCCACATAACTACCAATTTGAATCCCTTGGTACACCAATAGATGTCAGCAACAGTCCTATTTTACATTGTTGTAAGAACCGTTTAAAACTCCACATAACTACCAATTTGAATCCCTTGGTACACCAATAGATGTCAGCAACAGTCCTATTTTACATTGTATGTTTCAGATTTTCATGAAAAGACGGATAAAACGACATTTCTGATAAATGAAACCTTGTTAGATCGACTTATCGCCCCAAAAAACCCCTACATACTCATTTTCATGCAAATCGTTGGAGCCATTTCCAAGATCGTTGATATATATATATATATATATATATATATATATATATATATATATATATATATATATATATATATACTAGCTGACCCGGCAAACGTTGTTTTGCCATATAAATAATTTCCTAGAAGTTTTATGGGAAAAAATTTCAAACAAAAGTAAAAAATTAAATTTTATGAAAACATTGTCTCTTATACTTTTTTCATACAACCAATATTTCCATTGACATTTCAAAATAAAGATTCATAATGATTGATTTTTTGGAAACTGTGAAAATCTTAATTGTTCAATTACATTTTTTTAATAAAATTAAATTAAAATTACATTTTTATAAGATCAACAACATTTTCGATATAAATAAAAAAAAGTATACTTACAACACAAAATCCGTTGTTATTGAAAGCTCGTGTCACGTGTTGAGTACTTTTGAGGTTATAAAATCACTTGATTAAGTAATCGTGAAAAATACACTCAAAATTGATAATTTAATTATTATTATTGATAAAATAGGAATGATTAAAAGTTAATATGAGAGTTACACTGAGAATAATAATTGTCAACGTTACTACTACACTTGATGCATAAACAATAATGATGGCCGACAACTGTGTAGGGAGTAAGAAAGAAAGGGGACCGGCTTCGTTTTCATCCCTACTCCTTGCTGTTTACTGGGTCAGAAGTGACACCTGTAGACATCTGGCGGGGATAACTAATTAAATGACGATTGATCAGTTTTCGACCGGAGAGGAAAAATGATTAAATTACTAAAATGGCTATTAAAAAATAAGGGTTGATCGTAGAAGGGTGAAAATTGAGGATTGTATGTATTTTTGTATGTTGTATCATAAAAAAAGAGAAATTAAAAATTTTGTCTAAAAAATAAAAAAAAAAATTTAGGGGTGGACTACCCCTAACATTTAGGGGGATGAAAAATAGATGTTGGCCGATTCTCAGGCCTACCCAATATGCACACAAAATTTCATCAAAATCGGTCAAGCCGTTTCGGAGGAGTATGGCAACGAAAACTGTGAAACGTGAATTTTATATATTAGATATATATATATATATATATATATATATATATATATATATATATATATATATATATACAAGAATTGCTCGTTTAAATATATAAGATAGATAGATAGATAGATATAGTCACTCATCACGATATCTCTGGAACTATAAGACCTAGAGACTTGAAATTTGGGAGGAATATTCCTTTTGCCAAGTAGAGGTCAGCTAAGAACGGATTTTACGAAATTCCACCCACAAGGGGGGTTGCGGGGGTGTTCATGAATAAAAAATTCATATTTTTCAATTATGGCTTTTAATAGTTCAAAACTTGGTCAGAATGTTTTAAATTACATTTAGAAATTTTTTTAACCTTCGGAGGGTAGAAAGGTGTAGCGAGAAAGTGGGAAGGAAATATCGAATATTTACAAATATACCTAAGTGGGGTATCAAATAAAAGAGCATGACGTGTACATTACAAAACTGTTATCCAACGCAAGGAAATGTGGAGGGAGGGGTGCAAGTGGGGATGTTGCCCAGCAAAGCGGGCGGGTAACAGCTAGTATTATATAAGTTTGCAAGTATTAAAAAATATGTTTACAACACGTTGACGGTAATAGCTCTAAAATGGGGTGCGAATCAGTTTGCGCTCTAGTATCGATTTCTCTATTCGGAAACAAAAGGATAAAACAAAATCTATAAACGTCAAAAATGGCCATAATTAACAAAACTAAAAAAATTGCAGATGTTTTAGTGGAAAAAAACAAAAGGAAGGATTTTTTGAAGCTCCATTTTTTAACATTCGCGATTTTTGGAATCAAACGTTGATATAAAAAATGGCAATTAAATAAAATTACCTATCTTTTTGATAGATTTCGGACATTAGGGGACTTGTTTTAGCTATTTTCAACAAGTTGCACAAAAATTTTCGTCAAGAGGTTGACATAGTTTTTTCTGAATCGTGGGAACCGTTTTTGTTAAATCACATTTCGAGGAAAACGCTTTTGAAGTTACTTTTATACATTTTATCAATATACTGACCTATCATGAGTCACTGATTCGTGGACCATATAATCAACCGAATAATTCCTCATAAGCTTGTTCCAGTTTCGCAAGTTGCTATTTTTATCGATAGTTGGCTTTCGCGTGATTGAATTAATCGTTAATGGAAGACTTATGGCTATACATAAGCTATTTGATGTTTCGTATATACTGCGTATAATCTATGGTAAGACAGATAGCAACGATAAATTTATTCTTTTTTTTATTTTATTTTCTTTTTGTTGTTGTCGCCCTATTACCTCAGTTGGGTAAGGCGTAACCAATTCCGCCCGCGGTATGTTTAGAGTAGCGGGTTCGATTTCTGCCATCGCAACAAAATCAATTTTATTAGTAGTTGTGATGGGCTGGTGTAGTGCATGGTATATGCATGAAGAAGGTGCATTCAGCCTCTGAAATTAAGGAGCTGATAAAGGAAATTATCAGCGGAAAGGTGGTAAAACACATATATGGTTTCTATAGCCTCAATCACAATGGGCTCTAATGTTCTTTATGGACAGCCAATATAACCTAACCTAACCTAACCTTTTTGTTAGTTTTCACCGACTGGTTGTTTCACTCTTGGCTTCTGTTGTTTTAAATAATAGTATAACATATTTTGATAGGGGTATAATAAATTTTAAAGACAGTTTTTATGACGATAATCAAATATGACGTTGGGGTAAAATGATCCCCTTTCTCTAGGTTAAAATGATCCCCAATTTTTGTGAAAAATTATAATAGGTAAAATGATCCCCCTTCATGTAGCGAGTCTTGAATGTGTTTAGTCAGATGATTGTATCGGTGATTTCTGTGTTTATACTAATCGTTGATGCAATGTATGTGAATAATTGATATTTTATGTGTTTAAGTGCTTGGTAAAAAAAGGCAATGGAATGAATCATTTTATCCACTGTTCTGACAGGATCGATAAAACGATCCCTTTTGAGACATATTGAATAATTAAAAAAACTTGAACAAATCCAAAGAAATTGGCATACAAATATTGCAACACTTCAATAAATAAACCAAAAATATTTCCACGTTATAAATAGCTTTAATAGTTTGACTATAAATGACATTTTTCTTAGGGGGTCATTATAAAGCACCTTCCCTACTTAGGATACTGGAAGATGAAAGCACTACATTGTTGGCACAATACTTAAGTATTTTTACCATTAAAAACATTAATTTTTTTCCATTCGTGGCACACTTTTTCGTAGAATCACCCAAAAATAAAAAAAATTCACTTTATTATTTTTTTTTTTTAACTGAAAAGACTCCTTAAGAATCAAGAGTGTGTGTTGCATTACGTTCGTTTATTTGGAGTCAACCTGCTTCACATAGTATAATAAATGTCAATTTATTATCATTTTCATTTCTGTTCATGTAATAAAATTTAATATTTATGTGACTATACACGAGATCTGTGAATATAGAATAATAATATAGAATAGAATAATGCTTTCAAGGTTACATCTGTACAGGTGCGGTCTTCCCTTCTTCAAATCTTCGTCGATAAAGTTGGTCCAGGCTGCGTAACGAACTTCTCTTTATAAGGAAATTCGCCTCTTTTTAGAACAAATGCACCTTGGGACGACAAATAGTATTTAATAAAAGGTCCAATACAAATTTACACAATAAATTGTAAATATCTGTAGAAATAAAGTACATCCTCGAAGTACAAATTACACGGAATTGTTTAAAATGCGTTTTTTTTAGTTTAATATTAGTGAAGAAGCCCAGGTTTCGTATTTTACGAAAGGAAGATTTCAGGTTTTGAGATGAAAGGAAACACATAAGGGAATTTTGTGTTCGAAGTGTTTGAATTATCAAAGCTTCACTAAATTAGACTTCAATAAATGATCAAAGGTATGCATCATACCATGCTGACCAATAACACGTAAAAAAATAGTTGTCCCATTAAGAGTCTATGTTCGTTCATTGACCACTATTACAATAAACACTTTGATCCAAGGTACATAACGATTCGTCATTTCAAACTTTACCAGACTACCCCAACACATTATGTTTTTAACCGACTTAAAACAAAAAAGAAACATGTTCTCAATTCGACTGTATTTTTGTGAATCGATTTTGATGATTCTTTATCTATTTAAAAGCTCTTGCTTCCCGTGTGATCCCATTTCCAGTTCTGTCAATGGTATCCATGTGAAAACTATATAAGTCTTAAATTTGCATTAAGTATGTGCGCGACAGATGGACGAATAACTCGGTATCATGCCAACAGAATTCGATGATTCTTTTTTTAGTGACAAATTAGTTAATGTACTTCAGATGCACTAAAACTCATTAAAAAAAATTTAAAAAAAAAAAACAGTTCAAAAATAAATTAATATGCACTAAAAAGTAAAAAATTACGAAAATATAATGTAGTTACAATTATTGTTATTTTTGGAGTCGATGTCAAGTTAATGTAGCAAACTGATCTATCCAGATGTTTCCTTAGCAGACACCGACTCCAAAAAGAACAATAATTGTAACGACCTACATTATATTTTCGTTATTTTTTAGTGCATATTAATTTATTTTTGAATTGTTTGTTTTGAAGTCGGTTTTTTTTTTTTGTTAAAAGTTTTTTTTTTTTATGTAATAACAAAATACACTCCAATAGGCGAATTTTTAATTTTTATTTAGGTCAAATTTTTAAGTTTTTGCAATTAAAAAATTTAATTTTATATAAATTGAATGCAAAAGCACATGCGTTTAATTCCCTTCTTTTATTGCTTGCTCTTTGGTAAATTAATTTTGCCCCTCAATTTGTATACCCACGCTCGTGTAATTTATATATTATTTTATATATTTGTACGTAGTGTAGGTAATAATACTAATTGCATTTTTTTATTTTGCATATAATCAGCGTCGAATATTATAATATTTTGTGCTATATTATATTATAATGTTATACGTGTTAGGAACTGGGTTCGAATAAACAATTAAATCAAACAAATACTTCATTAACTAATGTGGGCGATTTAATTAAAAGATTTTAGAGATTACAGTTATCACTTCTACATCCATATTCAATCTAACAGTTCTTATATTGTTATCACAACAATAGTAACGACAGTTTTTTACAGTTTTCTAGACCTACATCTAATCCCAAGCCCGCCAAGCCGAGCGCGAAGCAAACACTGCCGTACCATCCTTTACTGGAACCATTTCGCCGCATTTTCAGGCCCTTATACACTTCAAGAGTATTATTTACAATTATGATGCCATTCGTGAAATCGTCATGAACGTCTATTCAGTTCTACTTTATTGGAATATTTTGTGAATTGAACAGAAAAAAATTGGTTAAAAATTGAGCTACTTGCAAGTTATAATATCATAAAATAATGTAAGGAATAAGGTACTTGATTTTCCAAAAAGACCTCCCAATATTGCTTTCTTTTTTTATTTGATAACAGAGCAACTAACATTCAAAGACCAAAATTTGTAACTCACTCTGTATTTACGACTCATGTGTGATGCTCGAACTTCTTTAATATCATTAGATTTGTATGTCTACCAACAAGACTGCTATTTAATAAAATCATGTAAAATGTTGTTTATGGTTGTTTTCATTTATTTTTAAATAAAATAAATAGATACATACATAGTTACAATATTGTAAATTAGTATACAATGAAACAAAATATCTAAAATGAAGAAGTATTGTATCTTCGAAAATCTTTACAAAAAAATCGACCTCCCAATGGGGTGCTTAACGTTCTTTTTGGCGGGGTTAGTTGGCGGATTTTAATCAGTTTTCTACAACTTACAAAAAAACTTAACATCAAATTAAAAAAAAAAAAACCCAAATAAAAGTTCTATCTAATTTTATCTTCACAGTAGGAGGACATTCTTCATGCCTGATGTCCTCCTACTGTTCCCCTTGAATATTTTACTACAATGCAATATAACAAGAGCCTTAGCCACAGCAATGCGTGGCCGGGACTGCTAGTATATATATATATATATATATATATATATATATATATATATATATTTTAATTTGCAGCCCCCTTTTGATTTCCTATATTTTGATACCCTACTCGATAGGTTTTCTTAACTTTCGCTCCAAAAATCCTCCATTTTGTTTGTTTTTTTCAAAAACCTATCTCAGAACACTTACGTTTTTGAGACAAATATAACGATATGATAAACATGTTGAAATCCATTGTGCCGCTTGGAAGATTCGAAGTAAGAAAGAAATTTACAAACAAATATACATGCATACATGCATACATACAAGATATGCGCGAAAAATAAAACAACTTTTTGACAGTCGGGTAACAAATACGTAACAAATTTCAGTCGTCTCACAGAATATATCATAGAAATATATTATATGATGATACAGAATATCATAGAAATATATTATATAACTACAGAACCCATGCGGTGCGTGTCAAGTAAAATAAGAATGTTATCAATAAATAAAATTATATTTGCTTATTGTTTGAAACATAAAAATTGATGTGAATATGTTGACATTATTTTGATAACGATAGAAGCCAAACATAAACAGGTGTAGTTGGGTACATCGTACATGTAATGTTAAACGATAGAAAGTGAATTTATTTACTAAATACAAAATGTAAAAAAATTAATGTTGATAAGCGGTCGTCGTCGTTAAACAACTCATAATTTTATTGAATTTTTCCCACGAGTTTGTTCATTGTGGGTATAACACACATTCTTATCTTGCAATTATTTGTAATTATTAAAAAACTTTCATAATTATACAAAATATTTATATTTTTTATCTTCTCAGATGTACAGGGTATCCCAGGTAACTACAGAAAAAGGAATACCGGTATAATTCTATATAAATTTTCACCAATAAATAAAATATCATTAAAAACTAAAAATTTTATAATAAACTTAAAAATTTTATAAAATTAAGAAAAGGTATCATTGCTTTCCAGAAAAAAGAAATATTAGAAAGAAAATTTGAATTCATACGTGAAAAAAAATCCTTAAAAAAATTAATATAACAAAATAGTCTGTTATTTATTATTTTAAGTATGTAATAAAATAATTATGTAAATCCGATTACCATGGTGATGTTAGATGCTGTCTAAATTTAGATAATTAATAAACAAATTAAAACTTTTAATTTTGCTAAACTAAATTTAGAGTTTATTGAAAGATTGCTGCGTAAAATGTCCAATTAAATAAAAGTAATCGAATTTGGCAACACATACATTATAATTTGCCAATTCTTCAAAATTTCAATTTATTACAAGGCCCCGTTATATATTAAATATCAAGGTTGGTATACCAATTGTAGTCCCAAGTTTGTAACATTTAGAAATATTGATGCTATTAAAAAAATGTCCATAAAATCACTTAAATTATCGATTTACGCTTGTTCGTTCGCCTACCGTCAGTCTATCAACACGATAGCCAAAAAACGAAAATAGATATCAAGATGAAATTTTTGTAGCGTGCTCAAGACGTAAAAATTGGGTGTAAGGACCCATCATCAAGGACCCATCTTGTAAACCTTTCGAGAGAGAACACAAGTTTAAATATAAAAACAATGCCTTATAGCATAAATGTACAATTTTTGTTTGAAACATTTCTTCGGAAACATCACTGTTTACGCCTGACACCGCAAATTAGAATAAAATTTTAGTGTTTATTTTTTCCAAAACAATAAATATTAGGGAATTGAAAATAGCAGATAGGTTCTGAACTTGTGGTCTTGTGAAAGATTCTCCTAAACGAAGAAATGGCCGCCGAATTTCTGTTGGCTTTTAATTTATAAAAAATAATACAAATACATTCAATGCTTTTTATACAGGATATTTCAACAAATAACTCAGTCAATTGTCTGTTTTCACTTTTTTTTTTAATATTATTTAAAAAATTATTTGTCGTACACAGATTTAGCAGAATTCAATTTTTTAAAAGTCTCATCTTTTGTTCTACAAGGCCCCCGCAATATTTGATAGAACAAGTGAAAAGAAACAATTGACTGAGTTAATTGTTGAAATACCATGCATAGTCAGTGTTGATTTCTTTATCACATAACATATACAAACATGTGACACATACATAACTGATAATCAAGTATAGTACATATTATAAAATTTCCGCCTAATTGGCGCCCTCACGGGTAAACAGTGATGTTTACGAAAAAATATTTCAAACAAAAGTTATTTAATTTTTGATAAGGAACATTTTTTACATTTAAACTTTTGTTCTATCTCTAACGGTTTACAATATGGGTCCTACGGACCCAAGACCCAATTGACCTATGGTGCTCATTTACGAACTTGACCTCACTTTTTACGTCCTGAGTACGCTGTTTTTCAGCTCGATATCTTTTTTCGTTTTTGAGTTATCGTGTCCACAGACGGACGGACGGACGGACGGACAACCGGAAATGAACTAATTAGGTGATTTTATGAACACCTACGACAAAATTTTTTTCCTAGCATCATTATTTTTAAGCGTTACAAACTTGGGACTAAACTTAATATACTATGTATATTTCATATATGCATGGTATAAAAATGACTTTCTGTGAAAATTTTTCAAACCACCCCGAAAATTTTTAGCAATTTTTTAGCATCTAGAAGTTTTTGTTCCACAGCTATGTTTTCAAGATTTCTTTATGATTACAAAACAGTTTTCGCAAGGCTACGAATCATCAAGCAAATGTTTGCTCTAGTATGAAACTAGAATCTATTCCACCCATGTCACCCTAGCCCCCCCACCATCGCAAACCAAATTGGCTCAACCCAAAAAATTTTGTGCTATTTATGTGCTAATTAGTTGCTCTATTCCCGATTTTTGTGCTCCAGCCGTTTGGCAGGAATCGACGATTGAAATTGGGGGGGCTAGGTTGACGTCACGCTAGCCCCCCCAAATCGTAATGACAACACAAATTGAAAAAGTGAATATATGAGAATTTTGTGCTATTTATGTGCTAATTAGTTGCTCTATTCCCGATTTTTGTGCTCCAGCCGTTTGGCAGGAATCGACGATTGAAATTGGGGGGGCTAGGTTGACGTCACGCTAGCCCCCCCAAATCGTAATGGAGACACAAATTGAAAAAGTGAATATATGAGAATTTTGTGCTATTTATGTGCTAATTAGTTACTCTATTCCCGATTTTGTTGCTCTAGCCGTTTGGCAGGAATCGACGATTGAAATTGGGGGGGCTAGGTTGACGTCACGCTAGCCCCCCCAAATCGTAATGACGGCACAAATTCAAAAAGTGAATATATGAGAATTTTGTGCTATTTATGTGCATTAAGAAACCGGTAAAACATTTATGAAAATGTCTACCGTTTACAGTGAAACCTATACCTGCCCTTCCCCTACTACCACAAAAAAAATTCGTTCTATCCAAAAAATTTAGTGCTATTTATGTGCTAATTAGTTGCTCTATTCCCGATTTTATTGCTCCAGCCGTTTAGCAGGAATCAACGATTAAATGTGGGGAGGCTAGGTTAACGTTACCTTAACTCTGCCAAATCGTAATGAAGGCACAAATTCAAAAAGTGAATATATGAGAATTTTGTGCTATTTATGTGCTAATTAGTTGCTCTATTCCCGATTTTGTTGCTCAAGCCGTTTAGCAGAATACGACCATAACTTAACACGATGGGACCAGGTAAACGTTAAGCTAGCTTCATCACCATGTTAAATACAATACAAATTCAATTAATAAATTTTTGTGATTTTGTTGATTTTTCGTTGCTCCGAGTATCCACTGTAACATTTTCTCAATGGCACTACTTTTTACAGTGAAACCTTTACATACCTTAAAACTAACGACACAAACTCTACATAGGTTACTCGTATAATCGATAGTTGTATAGAAAGAATTTAAATATCTGTAGTTGATATTTTATTGATCTGCGGATAATAAAATCCAAATCATTTATTAATTTCTTCTGGTAATGTTTACACATAATTCTATGTCTATCTAAATTAATTATATAGAAAATCCAACAAGTTTAGATAATGTACCCGTGTACTCAAATTAATTTGATTTTTATAATTTGTTTTGAAATCTACCACTAGAAGTGTTGTCATCAAAGGGTATGTGAGCAACGGCTGTGATTACGCAATTATTCACGAATATCTGTATTGCTGTGATCCGAGTACCCGTAAAATTGATATTATTTTTATTTAAAATTGTATCGATTTGCAATAGAAAAATCCTCTCGAGCTATGTTTCAGCACCCGACACATTTTTAATTGTTTATCGAGAATTAAATAACGCGTAACAATTTTCTAAAAAGTTGTTACAAATAAATTTTAATTGCTTACGAGTGTCCGGGCCACGTTGGTGTACTCTGCATATTTTTAAACCGTATGTTCTCTCTAAAACCCAATACTTATTTTTTTGGTAATACACATTGCTGATTAAACAAACAAAAAAAAAAAAAAAAAAAACTGGTTCGAAAAATATAAATTTATTCAAAAAAACATAAAAATTTTACATATATACATATATTTTTTTTACAAAATGTAATAGTTATGAACTTATTCCCACAAAATTTGGGAATGTACGAAATTATCGTGCGGATTCAATTTTAAAAGAGTAAAGTTATATAGGAACGCGCAAATTGGGTTTGCACGTGGAACATGCAAATGCGGGTCATTAATAAAATGTTATATCGATAACAATGAAAATATAATTACCAAAATAAAATGTAAATTTATTAAAGGTGCAGGGAATCTTTGCGGAAAACGCTACCTTAGAAATCCAGTTAGGGAAGCGGTTGCACAAAAATTAGATGAAATGAGCGTTGCAAAATTAATGGTCGATATGGCAGAAAATTTAATGGAATGCGGTGATAAAATTGAGCCTCCGCATTTGTTTAAATCAAATGTTTTACGAAATGCAAAAAACAAATCAAAGCAACAAAAATATTATCATAAAGATCCGGTTAGTTCAATTTGTGCCGTCATTACGATTTGGCAGAGTTAACGTAACGTAAACCTAGCCTCCGCACCTTTAATCGTTAATTCCTGCTAAACGGCTGGAGCAACAAAATCGGGAATAGAGCAACTAATTAGCACATAAATAGCACTAAATTTTTTGGATAGAACGAATTTTTTTTGTGGTAGTAGGGGAAGGGCATGTATAGGTTTCACTGTAAACGGTAGACATTTTCGTAAATGTTTTACCGGTTTCTTAAAGCACATAAATAGCAACTAATTCCCATATATTCACTTTTTATTTTTGTGCTGTCGTTACGATTTGGGGGGGCTAGCGTGACGTCAACCTAGCCCCCCCAATTTCAATCGTCGATTCCTGCCAAACGACTGGAGCACAAAAATCGGGAATAGAGCAACTAATTAGCACATAAATAGCACAAAATTCTCATGTATTCACTTTTTCAATTTGTGTCGTCATTACGATTTGGGGGGGCTAGCGTGACGTCAACCTAGCCCCCCCAATTTCAATCGTCGATTCCTGCCAAACGGCTGGAGCACAAAAATCGGGAATAGAGCAACTAATTAGCACATAAATAGCACAAAATTATCATATATTCACTTTTTGAATTTGTGCCTTCATTACGATTTGGCAGAGTTAACGTAACGTTAACCTAGCCTCCCCACATTTAATCGTTGATTCTTGCCAAACGGCTGGAGCACAAAAATCGGGAATAGAGCAACTAATTAGCACATAAATAGCACAAAATTATCATATATTCACTTTTTGAATTTGTGCCTTCATTACGATTTGGCAGAGTTAAGGTAACGTTAACCTAGCCTCCCCACATTTAATCGTTGATTCCTGCTAAACGGCTGGAGCAATAAAATCGGGAATAGAGCAACTAATTAGCACATAAATAGCACTAAATTTTTTGGATAGAACGAATTTTTTTTGTGCTTGTAGGGGAAGGGCATGTATAGGTTTCACTGTAAACGGTAGACATTTTCGTAAATGTTTTACCGGTTTCTTAAAGCACATAAATAGCAACTAATTCCCATATATTCACTTTTTGGTTTTGTGCTGTCGTTACGGTTTGGGGGGGCTAGCGTGACGTCAACCTAGCCCCCCCACTTTCAATCGTTGATTCCTGCTAAACGGCTGGAGCAACAAAATCGGGAATAGAGCAACTAATTAGCACATAAATAGCACAAAATTCTCATGTATTCACTTTTTCAATTTGTGTCGCCATTACGATTTGGGGGGGCTAGCGTGACGTCAACCTAGCCCCCCCAATTTCAATCGTCGATTCCTGCCAAATGACTGGAGCACAAAAATCGGGAATAGAGCAACTAATTAGCACATAAATAGCACAAAATTCTCATGTATTCACTTTTTCAATTTGTGCTGTCATTACGATTTGGGGGGGCTAGCGTGACGTCAACCTAGCCCCCCCCCAATTTCAATCGTCGATTCCTGCCAAACGGCTGGAGCACAAAAATCGGGAATAGAGTAACTAATTAGCACATAAATAGCACAAAATTTTTTGGGTTGAGCCAATTTGGTTTGCGATGGTGGGGGGGCTAGGGTGACATGGGTATCTATTCCATAATATTATTGAATGAATACTTAACAAGTTAATGACTGAATATGCTGCTCAGGATTGCATTCCATATTTTAAGTATCAAAAATTAAGCGTTTGTTAATTAACAGTAATATAAAACTGATAATACAATACTTTTAAAATAATATTCATTTTTACGATATAATTTCTTACTCTAAAAAACATGTTTTCAAAATTTTACGCTATCAAATTATTATACGACTTAAAAATATGCCATTTTTGCATGTAATCGAAAGAAAACACATTAACTACGAAAAAATGATTTTGCCAAAAGTTGTCAAGGCCAAAGACGACATTAGCATGTGCCCATGTTTTGACCTACATAAATTTTAAACATATTTTCTTTCGATTTAATGCACTAATGACATACCATTAAGTCATACTTCCTCCGAAAGCTGACGTTTTTCGAAAAAATGTTTTAAACAAAAATTGTTAGTTTTTAATGAGGATAAATTTTCTAACTTAAAATTTAGTTCTGTCTCTTAGCGTTTAGAAATTAAATTTGATATTAAAGCAACCCAAGAACTAGGTCCAATCTCATGTCAGAACATGATGTTCCCCATCAAACCGTACAATTTTTGTTGGAGTTATTTCTTGATAGGTTAACTAATAAACGAGCTATTAACCATTATAGAATAAAATGACCCATCCTGTATATACATACATATCTGTCGAATTAATAGTTATAACTGCTGCTTATATCAATCGTATTTCTTAGCCGATTTTAATTTTAATTTCACTTTTACTCATCTCTTTTATGGTATATTTTTATATTTTCTCGGATTCGAAGGATGGCCAGCGATAATCTGCCTGGACTGTATTTCATAAACCGCAATAGTTAGACAGCTAAAATTTTAACAGTATGCGTATTGCTATTGCTGCAATAATAACAAACAAGCCGTGGTGGACACTTAATGCCCACACAAATAACTTCCCAATATAATAAATAGTAAAACAAATTTAAAGAAATAAAAACTCGCCGGGCTCGAAACGACTCGACTGAATATTATGAAAGTCTTTTCGAATAATATTACCGTTAATACGCTGCGTTCGATATCTCAACGAAGTCGATATCATTATTTTTTCACGTATTCATCGGTCAGGAAAGAATTTTCTTTAAACCTCGCCCGGCTCGAAACTACTCAACCGAATGTTATGAAATTCTTTTCGGATCATATTTCTTTTAATACGATATTATATCATATCGACGACGAAAAAAATGCCTACCTACGTACGTACACAAACACACACACACACACATACTTCTTCTAAAAATTGGTGTTAAAGCTAACCATGAGACGTAAAGATATGTTGAAAATTTAGGTTTCGAAAATCGGTCCCATTACAATAACATCCTCTACTGGGAAGTTAATAATAAAAATTGGCGAATTACAAAATGATTGGCATGTGAATTTTAAAGCAAAATTTCGATAATCATATTTAACAATGATTATATATGATAGGTTACTTATAATGTATACTTGTCACGTGGATTGCATAAATAACATATTACATTAGATTAATAATTACATATTGTTGCAGCACCTGCCTTGTTTCTTTTAAAGAAGTATTTCAAATTTAAATAGTATAGAACCCTTTGCATCTGTGAGCTCGGCTCGTATTTGAATGGTTTTTTACCCAATATTTACAATTAATAATATAAAATAGATAACCCTATTTAAAGAAAAGGACCACTAATTAATCGTAAATGATACTAATAAGGTGTATTCTGGAAACCAGAACAATCAGATTTTTGGATAAAACATCGAATTGCCTTAGGCAACAAACCACCGTTCTTGGCATACCCAATTTTGAATAGCTAGATTCCTGCTTGATGTTTCCAGCAGCATTGATTGCCTAGAATTATGTGAATGCTAGAATAGTGGTAATTTTCAAAATCTCCGCGATTGTTATTTTTTTTCTTCTGATTCTCACGAAATGATCTGACTTGCAAATTCTGCTGTTCTGCTTTTTTGATAATATATAATTTTTACAGAAAACTTCAAAATTATCTATTCAATTTTGCTTTTATTATTAACACTGTAATTGCGGAAAATAGATTTGACATTTGACGACAAATATATATATATATATATATATATATATATATATATATATATATATATATATATATATATATATATATATATATATATATAATTTAATTAATGAAAAATTTATTGATATAAACTCTAAATGTTATTCTCATTGCATGATTTACATTTTATTCATTTTTTTAAATAATTTTTTGTATTTAATTTTATCTTTATTTCACCCACATATATTTTTAAAAAAATGTGGCTTTCTAGACAATACAGTACTTAATCAATAAAATAAAAAAGTGTATATTTTACATAAATTATCATTAAATTAGTTATTAAACATGAATTATTATCAAATGGTGTTTAAATATGCTCATAAAAAAATTAATCTTTTCGGACTCGATGCAGACTAGTTGAAGTATGTGTTTGTCAATTGTTTTTAATCATCTAGAGTTCTAGAAAATAGAAGCTATTCTAAGAATGTTTTTTATTTCACTTTTTTAAAAGAATTTCTTTGTATTTTCTACGATATATATGACCTATTAAAACCTCTAACAAAAAATATGGAAATCTTAGCTTAGTGAATCAAGTACCGGGCATAAGTACCGTTTTTATATGAATATACCCTGTATATATGAAATTTTATACGCAAGTTTGTAACGCTTAATTATTGATGATACGAACAATATTTTGGTAATGGTGTTCAAAAAAACACTTAACCAGTCTATTTCATGTTGTCCTTACGTCCGGTCCGTCGTTCTCCCATGATCGTCATCATGATAACTTAAAAGAAATAAGATATCAAGCTGAAAATTTTATAGCGTGCTCAGGACGCAAATATTGAGATTGAGTTCGTAACTGAGCAACATAGGTCAATTGGGTCTAGGGTCCGTAGGACCTATCTTGTAGATCCGTTACAGATAGAAAAAAAATTTTAAATGTTTTATGAAAACATTTCATTTTTTTCCCGCAGATTAGGGTAGCACTTTAGTGTTCATTTTCTCCAGAAGTATAAAAGATTAAGAGATAGATCTTTTTTTGTAGGTTGCTTCAACTATTGAGTCTTTAGAAAGATTTGTAAAAAACGAAAAAAAGGTTTCTAGAAAATATTTTTTCCAAATTTTCGAAAAATATAACAATCATAAAATTGATGGTTTCTTCAGCTTTTCTAATTTACTAAAAATAATGCAAGCACTGGTATTCCACACAGTCTATACAGGTTATTTCAACAATTAACTTAGTCAATTGTTTATTTTCACTTGTTTGATTTTCAAAACTAGAAGTGAAATCACTCACCAAAATTTAGCCATAAAATATTCGTGTTTGCATTATGAATGAATCCAGGCTAAGGCCATGATATGTTTTTTAGTTAGTCCAACCTACTAAAATCAACAAAATATATAAATAAATTATTTTTGTTATTATTTTGATTACAAAATCGAGAGTTTGGTATTTTTATCAAAGTTCCTATTGTGTTTCTGTATTATTTTTTTTAATGAAGGTAATAATAAAACATGCAAAAACAATGCAATAATAATTTTAATTAGGTACATATTTATTGTAAAATTGTAAATAAAATTTAAATTCCAAAATATAAAATTTAATAATTTATTACTTTAAAATGTAAACAATGACTCAAGATGACTCTGACTCAGTAGTGTAACAATTTTTATAATTGAATTTCCTTTTTAAGAAAACTGAGCTAATGGTTTTATAATGATAGCTATCCTAGGAATATTGGAATTTATAAAATAACTTTGGACCTAAGTATTTGACATTTTAAATCAAGATAGGCGTTAATTTAAATTCTTTAATACAAATTAAGAAATTACTATAAATAAATTTGACTTTAGAAAAACTTGTTTATAAGTTAAAGAGAATCAAGGTACAAAATCGGCTATAAGAATAAGTGCATTAGTTTTGACTCAAAATATTACATTCAAATAAAACGGTCCGAAACATCGAACAAGACTTTATTATATTATAAAATTGATATATTATTCTTATAAAATTTGATTGAAAGCAATATTAAGATTGTAAGAATTATTTAAAAACAAGGAAAAGCTTGCAGCTCGGCTATCTAATATATGTAAACTCAATGGCTGAGATGAAAGATCACGTTTCACAAAAATCACGAAATCAAAAATCTTATACCTACAGTAAAAGTTGGCTAAGTATTTTCTTTGTATAGGTAAATCAGCGTTCTTAAAAAATACCCCAGCTTTACTTTGGTTAGGGTAATGTTTGAAAAAATTACAAAGATAAAAAAAACGTTACTTAAAAAGACGATTTAAACAAAAAGTATTTGATCAACTTAGATAGGATTAATTTGATCTCCTATTGACGAATCCATCCCTTCTTCCTCTACCTGTCTAGAGTGAGGAATTCCAGAGGGAAGTTGTATCAAACCAAGGATCTTATATACCTTAATGCGAAGTTTCAATGATGTTCTTCCTGTATTTGGAAAGGTTTTTCTTTGAGTGTGGCCCTTCTCGATTTTTTTTACAAACTTTATAAAGTAATAATTTTACTTTTTTACTTATCATAACAATTTCAGATGAAAAACTTTTCTTGTTTTCATACTTTTAAGAGCACGATTTTGTAAGAGCGTCGAAGTTTAAGTTTTTGAACTTTATTTTATTTAAACTATTTTGGGGTTATAGTTTAATATATTGCGTGATAAAGTATTATAACTACATATATTTTTGTAGAGTGCTAGTTATGTCCTTTAATTTGATACCAAACACGCTATCATTAAATCGAAATTTGTTTTTCGATTTTAACTTTATGTCCTCTAATAAATTTAATGTTACATCACATAGTCTAAAACTAGCGGATGATCAAAACGAATTTAACGATATCTCATTGGTCTAATTATGATAAGTAGTTTAGAAGCTTGGTGCGAACAGATCAACATACATATGGGTCAAACACATAACAATCGCCCATGTATAGTCAGTCGGGGGAAAAATATAGAACGCATGTATATAATACATACTTGAAATTTCGAGAGCGGCTTCCTTTTGATGAATCTACAAAACTTTCTTCTACGATCCGACAAACCTCGCTGCGTTTTTTAAGAACCATAACTCAAATATGACGTCATCATGCTCAAATGAAAACGCAGATTTTTCAAAAAAAAAAAAAAAAAAAAAAAAAAAAACGTAAAGGAATGTTGGATAGATTCGTCAAAAGGAAGCCACTCACAAAGTTGCCAGGTTGCCACGGTTTAACGTTTTATAAACAAATATAATTGTAGGTACGCGATCTATCGACCATAATTATTTTCCGATACGAATGAAATTTACTATTTAAACTGTTTTTGGTCTAAGAAAAAAAATTTTACTGCCTTCAATTTAGATCTTAACGAAGATGATAAATATATTATATAAATATATTAATTTTTAGATCTCAACGAAGTGACAATTTTATTATTTACTAGCTGATCCGCTCCATTTGGCCTGCGTTCAGCGAGGCGTGCGGATAACTGCTAAATTATAGACTATATGGGTGATTCCATATGTGACTGATACTTCATTTGACCCAAAATGCATTCTATTTTGATCATATCATGGATAAATAAATAAACTATTATGTTAACGATTTTAGTTTGAGCATAGTTTTATGGTTGATTTTACATTTATCTCTATGTTTGCTCATAAAACTTTTTGAAGTATGATTAATTTTTTAACAAAATGCAAATGCAACTGACACTAAATCTAAATAGAAGTCACGTAAGAGAGTGTTTTTAACTTTAAATATCTTCCTCTAAGCAGGATTTATGTTTTTAAATTGGATCTGGAACCAAATTACATTAAACAAATACAAGATAGGAACTCAAAAACCTTTTTAAAGATATAAAAATGTATTAGAATGTAATACTTATTGAGCCCAATTAATAAAAATAAAAAAGTTACACATACAATTTAAAATATTTGGAATTTAACGTTCTTAAAAATAAAAACCTAATATTTACGAATCTTTAAAGCTTTCCTCGATAAATGGACAACCCAACACTAAAAGAATTTTTCAATTCGAACCAGTCGTTCCTATAAAACACAAAAATCTTTTGTGTTAAAATTATTATCAAAGAAATCATTCAGGTTACGCACACAACTCCTACGTGACGAATTTTTTTTATTGTGTATATAGATAATTATTAATTTAAATCTATAAATGTTGAATATAAAATCAGTTTTTTAATATTCACCTTGCGTTTAAACTCACACAAAAAATACTCAAATCAGTTATAAATAAATTAAAATTGTTTAAAGTGCATCTACCTTGAGCCAAAGAGTCTTTGAATTTAAAACTAATGACATCATATCTACGTCCTATCTGTTCAAAATTTAATAATTTAAGAGTCTTTTTAGTCTAGGCCTCTAGGTTATATATGCACAGTCTTTCCAAAGTAAATTATCAAGTAATTTACTTTTATTAGAATCAAATCAGGAATTGATATCAACGTGCGATAAATATCTAAATTAAAATTATAACTCCAAATCATTTGGAAATCCTAGAAACCAATTTTCACCTACTTCTAATTGACCGATTCAGACTTATTAAGGTTAATAATTGTATCCTAGTATCCTCCCTGACTTGTTACTTTAATAACATTATTTTTAAACATTAAAAAGTCTTCTTATGCAAAAGGCCGTCCGGTCAAAACCCAGCCACAATAATGGTGTTTTTTTTATTCTACTTTGTTACCCAACGAGTACACATTATCTAACTTAGCGCGATTAAAAATAAAATAATAAATTACAGTTTTTGAAAAAAGTAAAAAACGCTTTATTACACTAAAAATTGAATAATAATTTTAATTTGAATGTTAAATTAAAAGCGTGTGGTGGTTAATATCTCTTAAATCAAATTTATAGAATGAACGTAGGAAGCACCCACCCTTTGAATTTTACATGAGAATTGAAATTATTATCCACTTTTTACCTTACCCTGACTATACAATGGCGAGGGCTATGTGTTGGGTACATATGTATGTATGTTCATCTGTTCTCACCCAGCTTCTAAATTACTTATCACAATTATGCAAATGAGGTATCGTTAGAAGCGTCTTGATTGCCCGCTGGTTATAGGCTATGTCAAAATTAAATTGAATATGGCGGCCTTAGAGTACATTAAACAAATTTCGATTAAATTTGCACTTTTTAAAAATATATATATTTTTATACCTAATCACGAAATATTCACCGCAAAATAGTTTAAAGTGCAAGTATTTTCGTCTGTTCCCACCCAGCTTATATATATACATATATATATATATATATATATATATATATATATATATATATATATATATATATATATATATATATATATATATATATATATATATATATATATATATATATATATATACATATATATATACACATATATATATACTACTATATGCATATATTTATACTAGCAGTCCCGGCCACGCGTTGCTGTGGCCAAGTTCTTGTTATATTGCATTGTAGTAAACTATTCCAGGGGAACAGTAGGAAGACATCAGGCAGCTTACACCTAAGTCAACCCACCTCTTTTACCTTATAATGCATTGTCATTCAAACTAACCTTGCATGCACAATTTCAACTCAATCGATTGATGATAACTGCTTCAAAATTAAGTGGGAAGATTCCACACAAAGAAATATATATTCATACATACATTCGTACATACATTGCCAACATAAGTTAAATAAAAGGTTGTAAAATGAACAAGAAGTTAAAATTAAACGTAGTTACTTTAAAGAATGTCTCTTTCAGCTTCGCATCGCAAGTCACAAGAAAGATAGATTTAATCAAATATAAAAGTTCTCTTAATATAAAATCAATCAAATTCAAAGCGTATGACTCTTGGACTATATGATATACATACATGTATTCCAATATAAATAAATTATACCATGCATACATCGGATTGAATATACAAATAAATGAACTGTTTAATATTCTATGTTATACTAAATTACTAAATTTATTAAAATGAATCAGAAAATTATATGCGATTACTCATCTAGCAAAAAAAGTCACTGGATTCATGAACTGTTCACTTGTTAATTGATCATACTTATACCTTGATATTTATGAAATCGTAGCTGTAGGTATATCACACACAGTTTTCTTCTCTAAACATTTCTCTTCAATTTTATAAACTCTTCTGCTGCAATATTTCCTCCTTCAAATCTGATTTCAAGTCTCATTAACATTCACTTAAGTTTTCTTCGCCTTTTATTGAAAAATGTGAAGAAATCGATCAATTCAGTTCTCGTTTCTCGTTTACCAAAAAATTAAGAAAATAAGCATTAGTAATATGAGGGAAGAGTGGGGAAATTAAAAATTTGGGGGGGGGGGGGAATGACGAGCAGACTTGTTACATATTATATTTTTAACTTCCCAGAGGGATAGTTATTGTAATGGGTCTGATTTTGCAAATTGAAAATTTAGACATATCTGCACGTTTCAAGGCTTTTAGCGTCGAATACTATGGTTTTTAAAAGGATGTCCGTATGTGCACATGAATGTATGTATGTTTGAATTCAATTTTCGCCTCGCGTATTTCGAGAACAAATGATGATATTGGGACCAGTTTCATGGGATGAGTTTCATTTAACGCATAACTATGTAACTTGGACCTGATTAGATTTTTAGCAAAATCGGTCAAGCCGTTTTTTGTACCGAATGAAAAATTGTGGAATTGTCATTATTATCACTTATCATTTATTATCAAGTATCATTTAGATAGTTTTAACGTCATCGGGGGTGCGGGGGGCGAAGCCCCCTGAAATGAAAAATAAAATTGTTTACAAAAAAAATAATAAAAACGATATAAAATAATAAAACATATGATATTTTTTTATCCTTTCCACTGGGAAGTTAGTCATGCGGACCTTTCGGGTCGCACCTAGACCGCTTTTTTTCTAATATATGAAATTAACAATAAATAATGGTTCTTTAAAAACATTTGTGGGTAATAGGTATATTTATGTTCGTGATTACACCTATCATATTGATTCACATGAAAAATACACTGTATGCGATCACCCCCAAAACATTTAAGCAAAATTTTAAAAGAAACAAGTGAAAATAAACAATTGACTGAGTTAATTGTTGAAATACCATGTATAGACATTTTTGAAATACCATGTATAGACATATTTTTTACATTTAAACTTTTGTTCTATCTCTAACGGTTTACAAGATGGATCCCACGGACTCAAGACCCAATTGACTTGTGGCTCATTGTTCATTTACGAACTCGACTTCACTTTTTACGTCCTTAGCACGCTATAAAAATTTCATCTTGATATCTCTTTTCGTTTTTGAGTTATCGTGATGACAGACGGACAGACGACAGACAGACACCCGGAAATGGACTAATTAGGTGATTTTATAAACACCTATACCAAAATTTTGTTCATAGCATCTTGGTATATTTCATATACATGGTATATGTTACAATGATTAGGTACTATTTCCAAATTCCATAATCATTATATTAGTACCCATCCAATCGAATATTGTGTATTATGACATATTTTTACTACTGCGTTATCGTGCACATGATTTTGAATTCACAGTAATTGTTAGGTTTATTTTACTTTAAACGGTAATCATTGCGATGGGCCTGTTCGCTGTCCAACCACTCATAAACTGTTGTTTTTGTTATTTCATGCTGCATCAATAATATTTTTTAACACATGTATTTCAGCTTACTTTTACCTTGCGAATGACACCAAGATTAATCATCATTCCCTAGACACATAGGAAATGTGATGTGTATGTGATTACTGCGTAGCCGTAGACGATACTTTTAACTTATATAACTTTGTGCACCAAATCCATGCTCTAAAATATGTTATGGGCTCTTGGACCATAAAAAACACAATATATCACTACCTTAAAAATAAAATAATTAAAGTTAGGTACACTCTAACAGCTAGCTACCTGAATACCTAGCTGTAGGTCTTGTCATCATCATATTATTATGACTAAACTAAACACCATGACAAAATATGAAGAAAAAAAAACATACCACGGCCACGTTACAATGTTTATAAACATATAGGGCACATGTAATCAACAAACAAAATACTTTTCAATATCAAATTCATTTTAGTTGTATCCGAGAACTATGTAGTTATATGCTGGCCGAATCAGTTAAGGTACACTTACACTAACTTCAAAACGCCATATATTCTCTAAATAAAATTTGAGAAGAATATACCAAAAAGATTCGTTACATATAGAAGAACAATACTATGTAAAATTTTTATTTGCTTTCGCAATTTTTATTAAGAATTTAATAATTTTGTTCAGTACCCCTATTAGGGCTCAACCGCTCCACGCTGTATCTTTATTTGTTCTTCAGTTATTAGCAATTAAATTTTAAATTTTGATCTCGGAAACGGCGGGGGGGGGGGGGGTTAATAATATTATGAGAAGGTAGCATTTTTTATGTATTATTTAAGATTTTTTTTTTCGAATTTGTATTAATAATCGAAATGGGAAATAAAAATAGCCCCGTCAGATCGAATATAACTAAATATCTACAAAATATCAAAAAATATAGTAATATCTTTTTTTTTAACTTGCATGGCAGTAATTGCAGGATTACCATTTGGGGTATTTTGTAAAAATTAATTAAAATCACATTTTTATTTTATAATTATTATTATTATTTTTTTTTAAATAAAAATATTTAAATTATTAAAAAAAAGTCCAACTTTTTTAAAAATGCCTCAAATGCTACTTCCGCTATTACTGCCAGAAAAGTTAATAAAAAAATTTTATTTTTTGATATTTTGTAGATTTTTAGTCAAACTTTGACTTGAGCGGATTCATTTTGGTCACTAACTCTCTCAAATGTCAGCGGCGGTCCATCAATTTTCTCGTTTTTATTATTAATACAAATTCAACAAAAATATCATAACTAGTACATACAAAGTGCTGCCTCCTCGTACTATTGTTATCCTCCACCCCTGCCGTTTTCGAGAAAAAAAATTAAGATGTACAGTAGAGTCTTAGCTCAAATTACGTATTTTTGAATTATCTTCCACTTTCCCATTTAATGTTATCAGCGAAAATCAATATTTTTCCCAAAAAACAGCTTTTTTCAAAATTTTAACATTAGGAACCCATCCCCCTTGATTTCAAAATGTGTACTTCAAAAAAGTTAGTCAAAAAATAAGGGTACTGGTCTACTTGAAAATAAAAAAATTTTGAAAATTGTGTGGCTTAAGTGGCTGTGGGTCCACCAAAACTCAAAATTGCTACAAAACACAATTTGTTTTCTTAAATGAAAACTATCATGGAGTGCAATCAATATTACAATATTTATAATCTAAGAAAAGACCATTTTGTCTTTAATAGTTTTTACGCATGCCCACAAAATATGAAATGAATAATTCCTCCTCTTTTATGCAATAAACATTCTTATGGCTAGAAATATGATATATTTGCAGTAATTGAGCTCCAAAGTCGAGGCGCAAGTTTCATCTTCAAATATTACTTACAAAAGGAGCAAAAGAAACGATATGTTTATAATAATGTTTACTCAGTCGTAGTAGAAATCAAGTTGATCTCATAAAAAGTGTAGCTTTTTACAATTACGCCATCTGGAAGCCATTTCATTCATTAAAAAATGTGTACACATTAAGAACGTAATTGGCATTTTGATCGAAAAATGCGAAAAACAAAGACTTTCTTGCCTGAAAAAAAAAATTTATAACGATTATCGACATTTTTTCAGCACTTGAACGTTAATGTTTTCTATGTTTTCACGGTCGCTGAAATACTAGCTTTAGATAATTAATCATATAAATGGTATGTTCGAAAAAATTTCGTTTCTTTAGCAGTACATATAATTGTTAATATACACACATATTTATAATAATTACAAATCAAAATGAACATTAGAGCAGTCACTACACAGAAGGAAAGAAAAGGCATTGTACTTATATTATAGCCTCCTTTCTAATGACATAATGATCTCTAACTGTAATCTTTTATACGAATTTATTTTATCCAATATTAAAAAATGAAATATTTTATGAACATTGAAAATATGTCTTGATTCGGCAGTAATTATACAAAATTTTAATACTGGCAAACGGCTTTACAAAAAGCAATCAGAAAAAAACTATAAATTCCCTTAGAGATATGCGCGAGACACTATGTAATTCTAAATAAAAGCTACCATATTCCACGTCTCGTTCTGTTAACCAATTTAGGTTCATTACGTCAAAATCAATGTTTAGGATTCTAACAATTCCAAAATTACATAAATTTAGCAAGAAATTCCTCAAAATAAGCAATCCATGCAATTCATAAGCAGACATTAAGAGAATGTATAGATCAAAATCTGAATTTTTGATGTGTTATTAATTGCGTATAAAATAATTAATTCATTGAAAAAAATTTGACGAAGGGTTTTCAAGTAATTAATTATTAAAAGTGGAATTCAAAGATTTTGTGAATTATTAATGTTGAATAAACAAATACAATTCCGATAATGTTACTCCATCTTCTATAGATTGAAAAATCAAAAACTTCTACTTTTATAAGTTAAATCTCGTACATAACGTTAAAATTAAAAAAAAAGTTAGTCTGGCGAAGAGTTTTGTAAATATCTTAATTAAATAGACAACAAATTTTTGTCTGGAATGACGGATAGAGTCAAAAGACGATTATTTATAATTTTTAGTTTTTAAATAATTACTAAAATCCGATTATTAAGGATGTTAGATACTATGTAAATTTAAATAATTAATTTAAAAATTAGAATTTTTAATTTATCTTAGATAAAATTTAATACTATACATTAAATTGTATTTATTAATACCGTTGTTTAATTTCAGAATTTTTAAGCTGAATAATTCAACTTGACTGAAATTTTAAGAAATTTCTATTTCTCTAAATTCTCTTTTTCCAATCTCACTTAAATGCTAATGACATTCGAGCTTCACTCTTATTTCATTTTTCGGCATAAATACAATAATTTCTAATAAGGAAATAACTAATACTAAAAATATTTGTTCAAATTCTAAAACTATAAATAATTTTAATGAATAATTATTTTCGTATTATTTTAAAACTATTTTGTAAACAAATTTAACAAATATTTAGATTTTATATTAATTCATTCGTATACCTACATATTTTATACAAGTTTAATATCATTTTTAAAGTTGTTGTTGTTGTTGTTTTTATGAATTTAAACATTTTTATTTAGAATTTTAAATTTGCGTTTAAAAAAAACTACCTAAATATGTGTTGCTTTATAATATTGGTTTTTAATATGTTTATTTGCAATTATTTCAAAACTATGTTAAACAATTACTCTGCATCATAAAATTAAATAAGTTAATTTTTTGTTTTTTTAATAAAATTATAAATAATATTTAAATTGATTATAATTATTTAAATATTTAGTTTATTTAAAAAAAATTTCAGTACAGTAAATTTCAGAATATTATTCAAGTTCGCGGCTTACAACTTTTTTCTTGACAAAAATTTTCATACCGCAAAATTTCTCTTTAGCGTGGCTCTGGCAAAATTTTCAATTGAAATTCTTAAGATAAACATCCCTAGTTAAACAAATTTTCTTAAGGGGAAAAAATTGCACACCTTAATACCAAAACCACACTAAATTTTAAAATCGTGCACTTTATTTTGAATTTTCAATGAAATGAAAACGATTTCAAAACTGAAACTTTTGCACTGTTTGATGGGCGATATTATGCCCTGATATCAGATTAAACCTAGTTCTCTGAGTTGCTTTAATAGTCAGTTTAAATCTTAAAATGTAAAAGATAAAATAACACTTTCAATTAGAAAGTTGAACCTCCTAAAAAACTAACATACTTATCTAAAACATTTTTTGGAAAATTGTTAGATTTCGGAAAAATATGTCATTATAGTTTTTAACCGAAAGAAAAATTCAAAAGTTTTCAAGGGCTGTAGAGGAAATTCAACAGTGTCCAGGACTTTGACCAGAAATTCTAGTTTCAAGGTCATTTGGCTATGATCTTCAAAAGATCTTGAAAATTTACCTATTCCTAGAAGTTATTAACACAGACCAATGACCTTTATTGCCCTTGATCACTATTTTTTTAAACATTCTTCTAAAGCTAGCCTATTTTCTTTCAATTAAATACAGTAATAGCACATTTCTAAGTCGCTTTTCCCTCCAAAAGCTAACGATTTTCGTAAATTTTATTTTTTATAAAATATGTTGATCTTATGATCTAAATTGACTATTAAAGCAACTCAGACAACTAGGTTTAATCTGATGTAAGAATGATGACATGATTTCCCCCATCAAGCCCTACCACTTTTGCTTAAATTAATTTTAGTTTGGATAACTACATAACGACCTATTAAGCTTAATCAACTAAATTATTTTCAACTATAAGTTGTGGGTACGTAAAATATATTAGGACACCCTGTCTAATTTCACATTATGAATACTTAATTCTTTGATCACTGAGTTACTTCTCTAAACACTTTAAATTGCAATAAACAAACGCAGGTAACTTAAGAAAGTAGGTTGTTTTTAGTAGAAAAAACAAACAAAAACACATCGTAAAAAAAAACGGAAAAATTTGTAAATAAACAAATTACTGTGACATTGTAAGCAAAATACCAATCTCAATCTTAATGCTGTATTTCCTGCATGAAATAAAAAGTGAATTATGTTTATTTAGATCAAAAAATTTACCCATCATCATCATAAAAATGTTAGTTTTTAGTGAGAATTATTAGTACTTTAATGTTCTTTTTGTTTTTGTAAGATAATTGTTTTAAGCAAAATTCTCAGCGATTTTTGTTTGAATATGCTTAACCCTTTTTTATTGTTCAAATATTTTTTAATTGTCAACTTTGTAAATCTTGCAAACTTTCAATTTTTCTTGTAAACTCTTAATGAACTACTTTCTTTGATTTTTATCAAGAAATCTAATTTTTTTGTGTGAAAAATTCTGTACAAAAATTATTTCATTTTTATGTGTTTGTAATGCGTAAATAAATATTGTATTACTAATGTCATTAGGCAACTCGTTCATCTTTGTTGTCATGGTATTGTATGTACTGTAACTTGATGAATAAAATCATTTATGAATAATGATCCGATATGATTGATATATTTTTACTTTATTATATTATAAATATTGTATAAGTATTGTGATCGACAAAAAAAACCATATCGGGATTTCAACGGAAATACACGTTTTAAGGGTCCCTGATTCCAAAAACTTCAAAAAGTGGTTTTTAAAAAACGTTGCGTCCGTCGGTATTTCGGCATGTCGGTATGTCTGTTACCAAGCTGGATCCTCCAATTTTCAACCGGTTTTCCTCAAACTCGGTACATAGGTTCAGTTTGGGCATAATTCCAGATGATTTTTTCCCTAGGCCTTGTTTTAAGGGTACTTCCCTCTAGACCAAAACAGGATTTTTGGGGTTTTCTCAAAAACCGCTCTAACGATTTCGATTAAACTTGACACAAGGCTAAACCTTAAGGTGTTACTAGGATTGGTATAGGCTACATATCCAGGAAAATTCGAGAAGGCCCACACCCTTGGGAAAACCTTTTTTCGGGCTTTAATCGAAAATTCGCATGATAAAATCGTATAATTATTCAAATTGTTCACATAATCAAATAGATCAAATAAAGAAATAAATAAAACTTAATTCAGCCAAATTAGTGAAGTTAAGAAACTAAAGCTTTTCCTTGTTTTTAAATAATTCTTACAATTGGCTGCTCTCAATCAAAATATTACAAGAATAATATATCAATTTTATAATATAATAAAGTCTTGTCCGATGTTTCGGACCATTAATTTAATTTACTCCGACCTCTGAGCTGGTTTTCGGTGTATTTTTTTTTACTCAAGATCGTTTTTTCGAAATATCATGCAGTAATTTTTAATAGGCAATTTAATTGTTTTTAACGTTGCCAATCATGCTTAAGCACATGAAGTTAAACTGGGTCAAAATTATGAAATGGTATGAAAAAATTACAACTAATTAGTGAAAACGTTTTTTACGTATTCTTAAAAATAAAATACTAATAATATGAATATGTTGTCATATAAAAGACAAATATTTTCCACTTTACTAGACATCTCTAACTTTCGGAGATAAGCATGATAATTCTAATTTTTTCCGGAGAAAAGTATGATCATTTGGAGCTAGATGCTGGTACTATAGTTAGGCATTTACTCAAGGTATTTACTGTAGCAGACTGGGGGCCACTTATTAATTTTGTAAGAATCCTGAGTGGGATACCCTTGACTACAAGACATTTAAATCTTGTAATAAAGAGTGACATTGTTTAGAAAAAAAGTAGGGTAGAAAGTTCAAAGGTATTTATGGAAAAAAATATACGCTTTATAAGAATTTTTATTACGTGCGCCGCGTGCGAAAGAATGCTGAGAAAAATTTTTTATCAGACTTTATTAGACTAAGAACAAATTCATCTTATGTCCGGGAAAAATTAAGTTAGAGATGTCTAACAAAGTGTAACAAATATTCGGTCCATTCGTTTCGATTCGGTCGAGTTTTAATTTTTTTAAGCTATTTATTATGGCGGGAAATTATTCGTGTCGACCTCAAGGGTCACATGAGATCCTATCCACGGCTTCCTTATTCACACTATTAAGAAAGTGAAAATAACGTAGATACATAAAATTGATAACAAAAAAATTGCACACATAGTTTTATCTATGACCTTTAAAGAGAAAAAAGAATCTGTGACAGTCATAATAAAAACAATGCTCGCATTGTTTTAAAAATACCTAGTTTTCATGATAATTCAGTTATGGTTCTACAATAATAAAGCTATTTTTTTATGTTAAAATATAATTAATAACATTTATATCTTTAATTTAGAATAATTAAAAAAAATAAGTTAAAATTACTTTATAAAATATAAACACATATAATTGCATGAATAACAGAGATCGTTCACATCATTACTTTAATTATTTATTTATTTTGCATATTTATTTACTATTTACAAATTAGTATACAAAAAAATATTTTGTGGCTTATCATGTCATACATATCAAATGTCAAAGAATCCGTTAGGTCAAATAGTTTTGTAACTATATTGTAAATCATGAATCCGGCAGCACTCTCGTTATTAAAACAATAATTATTATTTATGATTATTTAAAAAGTGAATTTTCAACAAAATGAATAATTAATGAGCAGCATTAAAGCTTTATTTATAGTTACATGATAAACCAAGAACAATGAAATGTTTAATTAAAATTTTTTCACCTACTTCTAACAAAAAAGGAGGAGGTTATCAATTCGACTGTATTTTTTTAATGTGTGTTACCTCAGAACTTTCGACTGGGTTAACCGATTTTGATTATTCTTTATCTATTTGAAAGCTGGTGCTTCCCGCGTGGTCCCATTTCATTTTGGTCCAGTTCTGACAACGGCATTAATGAGACAACCATAAAAGTCTTAAATTTGCACTAAGTATGTACGACTAGAGGACGAATAACTCAATATCACGCCAACCGATTTCGATGATTCTTTTTTTAGTGACAGATTAGTAAGTGTACTTCGGATTCACTAAAAATAACAAAAAAAAAAAAAAAACTTTTAACAATAAAGACAATTTAAAAAAAAAAAAAAAACCGACTTCAAAAGAAAAACTATTCCAAAACAAATTAATATGCACTAAAAAGTAAAAAGTAACGATAATATAATGTAGATACAACTATTGTTATTTTTGGAGTCGGTGTCAGCCAAGGAAACTTCTGGGACAGAACAGTTTTCTACTTTAACTTGGCTGACACCGACTCCAAAAATAACAATAATTGTAGCTACATTATATTATCGTTATTTTTTAATTTTTAGTGCATATTAATTTGTTTTGGAATAGTTTTTCTTTTGTAGTCGGTTTTTTTTTTGTTAAAAGTGTTTTTATTTTGTTTTTTTAGTGAATCTGAAGCATACTTTGGCACTAAAAAAAGAATGATCGAAATCGGATGGCGTGATGTTGAGTTATTCGTCCATTTGTCGCGCACATACTTAATGCAAATTTAAGACTTATATGGTTTTCTCATTGATACCGTTGTCAGAACTGGACCAAAATGAACTGGGACCACACGGGAAGCACCAGCTTTCAAATAGATGAAGAATCATCTCGATTCACCAAAAATCGATTCACCCAGTCGAAAGTACTGAAGTCGGGGTCGAACTGTTTGTTTGAAGTCGGTTAAAAAGAAAACCGTCAAAAGAAAAACTTTCCCAAAACCAATTAATATTCACTTAAATGTAAATAAAATAATATTCGAAACAAAAACCATGACAATTAAAAAATCGCGCTCTTAAAAGTGTGAAAACAAGAAAATATTTTCATCTGAAATGGTTATGATAAGTAAAATCGTCAGAACAGTCAGGGAACCTCTAAGATTAAACAGTTTTCCACAGGACAGAAAAGAGGTCCCCCGACTGTAATAACGATTTTACTTGCTCCCGAAATCATAACCCCAAAATGGTTTAAATAAAATAAAGTTCGAAAACTAAAACCCCGACAACTAAAAAATATTATGATAAGTAAAATCGTTATTACAGTCGGGGGACCTCTTTTCGGTCCTGTGGAAGATTGTTTAATCTTAGAGGTCCCCCGACTGTAATAACGATTTTACTTATCATAATATTTCAGATTTTTTAGTTGTCGGGGTTTTAGTTTTCGAACTTTATTTTATTTAAACCATTTTGAGGTTATGATTTCGGGAAAAAGTATAACAACATATTATATTTGTAAAATACTATCATAGCTTTATGTCCTCTAGAGGACGCCGCGGCCGTGTTCAATTTAATGTGATTGTACACAGCCTATAAGAAGCGGATGATCAAGACACTTCTAACGAGACCTCATTTGTCAAATTATGATGAATAGTTTCTAAGCTAGGTCCGAACAGATGAACATACATACATATGGGTCAAACACATAACCCCGCCATCGTATTGTCGGGGTAAAAAATAACGATAATATTATGTAGTTAAACTTATTGTTATTTTTGGAGTCGGTGTCAGTCAAGCTAATGTAGCAAACGGTTCTGTCAGAATTGTTTCCTTGGCTGACAGCGACTCCAAAAATAACAATCATTTTAACTACATTATATTATCGTTACTTTATTTACTTTTTAGTGCATATTAATTTGTTTTGGGAAAATTTTTCTTTTGAAGTCGGTTTTCTTTTTGTTTTTTTATTTTTGTAAAATAATTTCATCGCATTTTAAAGCATATAATTAATTTTTGAAATTATTATAAAAAATAATGATAAATAACATAGGTAAGTAAATGATATATGTATGGATGACATAGTTCACATACTAATTTAGAACAATTATCTAATATATAAAATTCACGTGTCACAGTTTTCGTTGCCATACTCCTCCGAAACGGCTTGACCGATTTTGATGAAATTTTGTGTGCATATTGGGTAGGCCTGAGAATCGGCCAACATCTATTTTTCATCCCCCTAAATGTTAGGGGTAGTCCACCCCTAAATTTTTTTTTTTATTTTTTAGACAAAATTTTTAATTTCTCTTTTTTTATGATACAACATACAAAAATACATACAATCCTCAATTTTCACCCTTCTACGATCAACCCTTATTTTTTAATAGCCATTTTAGTAATTTAATCATTTTTCCTCTCCGGTCGAAAACTGATCAATCGTCATTTAATTAGTTATCCCCGCCAGATGTCTACAGGTGTCACTTCTGACCCAGTAAACAGCAAGGAGTAGGGATGAAAACGAAGCCGGTCCCCTTTCTTTCCTTCGAATTTCATAATCCGATGAAAATTATTAACGTGATTTTTAAAGCAACGGGTGTTATGTATTTAATATATATATTAGAAGTGTATGTCAATAGAAATATTTTGAGTTTAAAGCAACGGGTGTTATGTATTTAATATATATATTAGAAGTGTATGTCAATAGAAATATTTTGAGTTTAAAGCAACGGGTGTTATGTATTTAATATATATATTAGAAGTGTATGTCAATAGAAATATTTTGAGTTTAAAGCAACGGGTGTTATGTATTTAATATATGTATTAGAAGTGTATGTCAATAAAAATACTTTGAGTTTAAAGCAACGGGTTTTATGTATTTAATATATATATGGAAATTATTTATATGGCAAAACAACGTTTGCCGGGTCAGCTAGTAAAAATATAAAAAAGATATATATATATATATATATATATATATATATTTAGATTTACAAACTACAAAGTATAAAATAAAGAAATTATTCACAAAACAATAGCTTTTTGTATAGTTGTCAAGAATTTATATTTTTATTTATTAATTATTATTTTTAGAAATTTTAAATAGTAATTATTAAATTGTATTCTTTAAATAGTAATTGTAATGAAAAAAGAAATAAATAAGTTTTATTACCTCTAAAATTTTATTCTATGCCTTATCTCCAGAAAGACGCTGTTCATAAGATTAATATGAAAGTCGTCCATAATTAACTCGGGGTGATCATTTATGTTTTAATACCCTATCGGGTTATCTGTAAAACTGGTACATCACGCGTTTTAAGGAGGCGTCAGTTTACATACATAAGGGCTTATCCTTAAACAAATATTTTTTAAATAGTAGAAGATTTTTGAATCATTCAAAATTGTAACTGACCGTTTAGATAAATTGTAACCTTTATTAATTCGTTTTAACATGAAATATTTATTGCTTTATTGCTTTACTGCTTTACAAGTAAATATCATGAGACAAATAATATATTTGAAAATATGGTTTTACGTTCCCGGGGCCAAGCATATGATAAACGAAAGTCCTTCAAACAGGTAGTGTTGTAAATGTGTTTTTTTGTTGGACTTAAGAAAATTTTATTTTCTTTTAATCGCTTTTCATTAAATATTAATTTTTGAGGAAAAAAAAACACTTTACCGGGAAAAATATTTTCAGTCATTATACTTGTTGGGATTCTTCCAATACAAAAAGTTATTATTACAGACAATTTAGTCCTTCACGGTGGAATTTTTTTGTATCGTTTAATAAAAATATGTAAATTAAAATAGTTGAAAAAATTTGTTGTGACTGTTAGACGTCGGATATCTTCGAGCTTGTATATCCCAATATTTTCTTCATCATTTCGGATATAAATGCAAGCGTGTAATATGCCTGATTGCCTATTTGGATAAAAGTAGTGAGCTTTTTTAAAACGCATACATTATTGCAATGGTCGATGAAATCAATAGACCTGAAAGTATTATTATTTTTGTTACTCGTAAAATTATACTTAAAATAAAAATTATACAAGATGAAATAAATACCTTTATTTACAAAAAAGTACGAATCTAGTTTTTTTCTTCCACTTTTAATGTTTTGATTCAAAAACTTTTGAAACAAGTATTATTATTTTGATATTTTTGAAAAAGACTACTTTGACTAGGTAAACTTTCAAACGTAATAACTTTCCCAAGCAAGAATCAAAAATTTTCTCATATCAAAAGTAGTCGACTAGACATAAAGAGCATACATGCAATCTCAAAGATCAGGTGATCCTGAATATTTATAAGCCATGGCTCCAGGACCAATTGTTATTATTTTTTATTATTTACATAAATCTCTTACTATTGGATATATTAATATCCAACGAAAATACTAAATTAAATTAAACTGACGCCTCCTTAAAATACGTAATGTACCAGTTTTACAGATACACCCTGTATATATGAAATATATAAAAAGGTATTATATTTAATTTCGTCCCAAGTTTGTATTCCTAAGAAATATTGAAAATTTTATAATTGTTTAAACTTGTCAACATTAATTGATAAGATCACCATTAAATATGGTGATCTATAAATTTACTTTACTACCGGTATTAATTATTTTTTGGGAAGACTTTATTTTTCTTTACAGAGAAAAAGCATGCCTATGGGATGTGAATTTTTTTTTTTTTTTAATAATAATAATGTTTATTGATAAAGAAATTCTTTTACAATAGACGTGGTGGTTATTTCATACAATCAATAGCAAAAGTAGGTAAACATTAATAAATTCAAAAACAAAAATTAAATCAGCATGTAAAACAATCAATAAATGCAAATTAATTCATAGATTTAAAATTATTAACAAATGCTTTTATAAATATTTAATGAAAAGGAAAAATTTCCAGCAACAAATAAAAATATCATTAAAAAAAAACTCAACAATGAATAATGATAATATCTTAAAAAAACAAAAACTCAACAATGAATAATGATAATATCATAGAAAAAAAAACTCAACAATGAATAATGATAATATCATAAATAAACAAAAACTTAACAATGAATAATGATAATATTATAAAAAAATAACTAAAACTCAACAATTAATAGTGATAATATCATAGAAAAAAAATCTCAACAATGAATAATGATAATATGATAAAAAAAATAACAAAAATTCAACTATGAATAATGATAATATCATAAAAAAACAAAAACTCAACAATGAATAATGATAATATCATAAAAACCAAAAACAAAAACTCAACAATGAATAATGATAATAACATAAAAAAAGAACAAAAACTCAACTATGAATAATGATAATATCATAAAAAAACAAAAACTCAACAATGAATAATGATAATATCATTGAAAAAAAAAACCTCAACAATGAATAATGAAAAATTATTAAAAAAATAACAAAAATTCAACAATGAATAATGATAATATCATTAAAAAACAAAAACTCAACAATTAATAATGATACCAAATTCTATAATCAACAAAATATATAATAAATTAATAATAATTTTTTTAAATGATTTAACAAACAATGTATTTAGTTATTCGTTAATAATGAAAGATCTCATTTTCAAAATGTTTGTGACTAGATAAAATAATTTGGCTAGGCATTCTGATGAATGGCACTGTAATAGCTCTGTCACTGTCCTAGTTTTCACATAATCTCTCAGATAAAACTTCCTTAAGAGTGAAATGCATAAAACAAAGTAAACTTTGTCCGCCCAGAGCCCGCCACGGTATTTTAAATATTTTAGTTAAATTTATTACCCTTTCTTCTGAAAAGTATTTTTTTATTTTTGAGGAGAAATAATTTATAATAACGTCAAGTAGCCAATAATGTATATATATTCATTACATATACAATCTCCTTTCTTCTATTAACTAAACACATATTCACTTAGTCATTTCACTTTAGAACAACAAAAACTACATATATACTGTCCCTCTCATTTACTTATAAACATACATTATATATCTCACTCATTACAAAATCATATAAAAAAATAAAATAACATAATATATCTAAACATTATTTTTTTGAGATTTGTATTTTTTAACTATTGAAAGAAATTAATATGTACATTGTGCACTTCATTTCACATGTGTAGGTGGAGGTACAAATATCATACAACATTATTTTATAACACACATAAAAATATGCATTGCTCTTTGTATATGCATACAATATTGTGTGTATCCTTTTGTTATAAAATTAAAAGCATTTTTCCCACTTATAATGAAAAGTAAAGAAAAATTTTGAAATTTTCTTTCACCAATTTGATAGGAATTCTTCCATTTAATTAAATATGAATTTTTTCGCATTTAATTATAATATCTGGATGACCGAGCTTTGCTCGGTATTCTTAAGAAAGATAAGATAAAAAGACACAAATTTTATCACTAATAGAAGACCGTTTTAAATGTCTCCACACAAATACCAATTTGAATGTCCCGGTAATGTATTTTATTTCATTAACTACTATATACACCAACAGATGTCAGGAAGAGTCATATTTTGCGATGTATGTTTCAGTTTTTCATGAAAAAACGAATAAAACGAAGTTTTTTTAAAATGAAACCTTGTTAGATCGACTTATCGCCCCAAAAAACCCCTACATACTCATTTTCATGAAAATCGTTGGAGCCATTTCCAAGATCGTTGATATATATATATATATACAAGAATTGCTCGTTTAAATATATAAGATATGGCTTTTAAAAATGAAAATTGGGGAAATTAATGAAAATTTTGAAAAATCAAGCTAGACAAAACAGATAGATTTGAAAGTAGTACAACATATCCAAATTTCAAATTAAAATAATATTTGGTTCAAGAGATTGGTAGGAAAAACGATCGAATGATTTGATCAAATACAATTTATTTTCCATTATAAATAACCAAATCGCAGACTGCTTGTTTGGTAATATTTAATTGCCCTTGTATTTAATAATAGAAGAGATCTGCATCAACATGAAATGGTTTTTAGTAAAATAATTTCTATACAATTCTTGATTTTATAAGCTTACCTTATTTTAGATATTAATTATAATTTTAAAATTCATGTTAGTATTTATTTCATATAAGTTACATTTTTCTTACCAATGTAAAATTTGTAAATGAGCTCATACTGTCCTAAACTATTAAAAAAGCTTTCTATGATGACTGTTCTATTTTCGTGAAGCGACCCTCATAATTTTTGAATTATAAATGTGGTTTCATAATTTTATAGAAAACTAACCCATAAAAGCAAGTTTTTAATATACGCCTTTGCTTTATCAATTTCTAAGTAAAAGTCAATTTTCCATTTTCACATGTAAGTTAAAAAATACACATTAGACCAATAAACACAATAAAATTAAAAAAAAAATTCATTATGGGTATAACATTTTCCATTTTTTCGAGTTTTCCCAAAATTTTGCATTGATGTTATTTGGAAAAACATTATAAGCAAGAGGTTTAGGAGATGCCCAAGTTGTCCGTATTACTCTATAATTTTAGAAACTGAAAAAATTTATTACCTTGAATTGGACTGAACTAAGTGGCTACTACATTTTCAGTCGAGCTAATAAATTATATTATATAAAATTTGTTTTAAAAAATTGATTTAAAAACATACCAAAAGTTTTCAGTGATCGAAACTAAACGTCTATTTATAAAAAAAATATTATTAAATTATGATTAAAATAATTAGGTTATTAGAATAGCAGTATAATGTACATACCTTCTAGATAAAAATCCACGTCAAAATAAAACACTTTAAAATAAATTTACACAAAGCTACAAATACTTTTTTAACTCTTTAACAAACTGAAAATTCTTGTCACTAAAAAATGAAAATATCACTTAAAACTCAGTGGCACTAGGAAAAGATAAAACAAACCATATTCTATATAGACAGGCATACAAGTTTAAACAGACCTACTAGGAGAAATTGAATACACATAGAACTAAACGAGGAGAAATTGAATACACATACACACACAACGTTTTATTGCTTATATTGTAGATAGGAAGGAGAATTGTAAAAATATATAAATTTGAAAGTATTTTTCCTACCAATAATGAAAAGTAAAGGAAAATTTTGAAATTTTTGCAAATGAATACTTTGCAAATGCTATTTGCTATGTTAAGGCTATCTTGAATTTTTTTGAATTTAATTATATATTCGTTTTGAAAATGAAAATTGGGGAAATTAATGAAAATTTTGAAAAATCAAGCTAGACATAACAGGTAGATTTGAAAGTAGTACAACATATCCAAATTGCAAATTGAAATAATATTTGGTTCAACAGATTGGTGGGAAAAACGATTCAAAATTTAATACATTGATAAAAAATATGTACAGAACACCCTTAAGTGGTCGTAGATGGAACGTTTGAAAAGGATGTGCTCTCAATCTTTGGCTTTTTTCAGAATACATATTGAGCATATCTTTTCACAATCTATGACATAAATACTTCAGGAGAATATTCTCAATTTTAACTTTGAACTTACAGTGCAGGCTCTGGGTGTCAATGGATTCTTGATCAGAAAAGCTTATAGATTAATATTCTGGATCTTGACAGAAACCCCATTGGTGATATTTTTGCATACCTTCCCCCCTTCCACATAAACAGCTAAATAATAAGATTTTTTTGAATCAAGTAAAAGTTATTCTAGGTTCTATGGATCATTTAACGTCAAAAAGGCTGTTTGTGATTTTTTCGTAAACTTCAACGTTTTCCAGATATTAACAGTTTAATGTTTGGAAAAACTCCACAAAAGCCATTTTAAAATCTGAAAAACGGGGCTCACAATTACATTTTTGAGCTTATCAATTATTTGTTTGTTTGTTTATTTGTTAATGAAAATATTTAGCATAGGAGCCATTGTGAAAAGTAAAAGGATAAAAAATTTAATAGCATGTTATTAAAGTTATGTTCAATATATTATAAATTGTTCAGTTATATAAAAATCAACTCAATATTATTAAAGAATTTACATATATTATAATAAATACATCCCAAGTCTATAACTACTCTATATTACACTTTTTAAAGTGAAACTTTTTATGGGACACTAGCGTTTTGTCATGAGAGTAAACTCGAAAAGCTAACAACACTGTTAGCTTGTAACTGTTCAACTCCTTGTTGTCTCTTTCTTTTAAATTAATTATTTATAGCGTGATAAAATAATAGTAAATATCTTTGGTGAATATTATTTTAAATTATTCATAGTGTGAATATTAAAATGTTCGGTTTTTAAGTAACAATGTCAATGTATTCGAAAGCAAGCTTTCCAGCAATCCCACGAAAAACAAGAAGCAAGAAGTCGCTTACAGTAAATACATTTAATCTAAAACTTAATGTCAGCTGCAGTACAATTATATACGACGAAAATAGACGACAAAAAAGTCGACCACGTAACACAACTTAACGATTTGCGTTATAAGCTTGTGGCTGCAGAATCTGAGATCAAAGAGCAAATTATAAAAATTGCAAAGCTGCAACAGGATGTTTAGGATGGGGACATTAAAATCGGTACTTTAGACCAGAAGATAAATTTTTATTTAAGCAAATGAGCGGTGTGTTAATGTAATCAAGCAGCGCAAACGGACGATATCGAATTCACTCTTAGTAAAGTAACGAAAGAAGCTTCCGTAAAAACAGATAGTGAAGTACAAGTAAGAGTGGTAGATAATTACAATCAAGTAGAGGAGAGTCGGTATGTTGATTGGTCTATTCAGACCGATAATGAATTGAACGAGAGGGGTATTCAGGTTAATATGAAAGTTTCAATAGATACAAGTCAATCTAATTTTCTTCACAATGATATTATTATAGAATAATCTGATTTTGAAAAAAGTTTGAATTCGACATCGTCATTAATTGAAAATAACGTAGTCTTTGAAAGAAGATCAGTGTGGTCTCCTAGGATTGATCCCAAAATTTTAATAGTTGAACTACACCAGACTAGTGAATTTACTAAATCTGATTTTGTAATTTTGCTATTTAGTTTGTCTATCATAAATGAGTATTTTTGTCGACAGTAGCGTAGGATTATGTTTGAAGAATCGACAATAACCTTATATTTTCAATTAATAAATTAATAGAACTTGAGCTTTTCAAGTTCGAGCACAAAATGAGTCTGTATTTAAATAAAATATTAAGAATTATGTGGATGACAGGTACAGCGAACCTAAAAAAAAAAAAACGTCAAGTGTGTCACACTGCTGGTTCTGCTTCTATCAACATGCAGACATGCCCGCTTCTCTCTACTCTCCAATAGTGGATCTAGCATGCCGTCCAATATTGGAATGACGTTGGGAGTCGAAAGGCCTGCAAAAAACTTGTTGAGACATCTGCTAGAAATATTAACATAAAGAATTAATTTAATTGAGGAACGCCAAAGCAAAAATAATGATTTACCCAATTTTTTTTAAATTATGGAGCATTGGCTAAAAAGTCATGAATTGGACTCCGTAAAAGTTAATAATTATGAAATAATTGCAAGTAGTGGTAGAAATGCATCTAATGGAGGGGGCACTTTAATTCTGTCTTCAAATTTAAATATTACAAATGTAAAAGAAAGATTAGATTTGCAAATAAATAATTGTGATAAAATATTTGAATGTAGTGCAGTTTAAGTTGTTTGTAAGAAGAACCCTATTGTAATTGTCTGCATTTATAGATCACCTTCAGGAAATATTGAAGATTTTTACACTAAAATAAATTTTTGTTTGGATAAAATATGTAAAGAAAAGATACACTTCAATCTGGCAGGTGATTTCAATATAGATTTATTACTTAATGGTGATCTTTGTAAATCATTAATCAACATTGTCAGATCCTTCGGAGGTAAATTAGTAGTAAACGAACCTACTCGAATTACCGTTAATACCGCCACTTTAATTGATAATATTCTAACTGATACGATAATATTAAAATCAATATCTGTTCGGATCATGAATTGATTGATTTTTGTATGCATAAGGAGAATGTTGCATCTAATAAAAAGGTCAGTTTTTTAAAGAGAGATAAAAAAGAACAATGTGGGGGAATGAAAATTGAAAATCGGTGTTTGAGGCTCATGCGGCAAACGATAAATTTAATAAAATTTTTAGAAATATTTCTTGGCTGCCTCAATTTGAGTTGTCCAGTAAAATGATCCAGTATTTCCCAATATCGAAAACCTGATTGGATTACCTCAGGTGTTAGAAAGTCAACACTAAAACTTGAAGATTTGAAATTTTTATCTAAAATAACGCATAACGTTGAGGTAAAAAAATTTTCTAAACTTTATAATAAGGTACTTGAGGTATCCAAGAGACAATGTGTATCTGCGAAAGTTCTTTCTGCAAAAGGTGACTCTAGGACCCTCACGAATATTATTAAAAATGGCGCAGGTACAAATAAAAGAAACATCTTAAAAGAGCCCCAAGTTATTGTAAATTCCTTTAATGATTATTTTCTAAATTTAAAATAATGAGCCACTTGGGACCAAGTTCGAACTCTTTAAAGAGTTCGGATTTTAACATAAATTCGTTTTTTTCCAAGATATGGAACTGAAAGAGGTTTAGGATACGATCAGCATACTCGGAAATAAGAGCACCCCAGATATTTTTGGTGTTTCTAATGATAAGACTTGTTCAGATTTGATTTTTATGCCATTAGCTAACATTATTTCATGTATGGTGACTACTGGCGTGTTTCCAAACCGAGCCAAATTTGCACGTGTAATACCCTTAAGGAAAACTAAGAATAATAATCTAATTAGCAATTTCAGGCCAATTTCATGTTTGCCTGTTTTCTCTTAAATTTTTGAAAAGTTTATAAATAATAGAATTGATAAATTTTTGAATAAATATAATATAATTACCAAGCATCAATTCGGGTATGTTTCAAGTAAAGATATCAGTTAGGCGCACTATTTCTACTCACTGGCAAAGTGTTAGAGTATTTAAATAAACATGAACACGTTGCGATAATTGCACTGGATCATTCTAAGGCATTCGATTGTGTTGATCACAACCTCTTACTTCAAAAATAGTACCTATACAGTTGGTTTTAGGGGCGTCGCAAGCGAGCTTTTGTCGGATTACTTAGATAGTAAATACCAAAGAGTTGAAACTAGTTATGATGGACATTTTTATTATTCCGATTGGAAAAAATTAGTAAAGGGTATACCCCAAGGAAGTGTTTTAGGTCCAAAGCTGTTACAGTGTGATGTTTTTCTATGTGCGGATGACATCACGATGATTGTACATGATGGAAATGAAACAATTTTGGGCAACATGATCGAGAAAGAAATAAATTTAGTAAATGAATGGTGTCATTCTAACGGTTTATCTTTGAATTTGAATAAATCTCAAATTCAAAAATTTAAAGTCAATAATAATAATAAAATTTTTGGGTATCACATTTGACAGTAGCATTAAATGGAAAACCCACATAGATTCAATATGTGCAAGGCTAAATAAAGTTTGTTTTCAGATAACAATTATGAAAAAAAGAATTGATATAAAATCTCTGTTACTTATTCATTATTCAAACTTCTACTCGATCATGTCGTTTGAAATATTTATATGGGGCTCTAATAACTGCGCTAAAAAAGTTTTACTATTACAAAAAAAAGTTATTAGAATTATAGTTGGTCTAAAAAAGACTGAAAGTTATAGAAACATATTTAAACACGAAAATTTGGGCGATTCACAGTGTTTATGCTCTTGAATTGTTAAAGTTTTACCTGAAAAATAAAAATTATTTCAATACGAAAAAAGTTTGTATAAATCGTTATACAAGACAGCAACGCAGTTATGTGAGCCCCTTATGTCCCCTCAGAAAGGAGGTATCGTCAAAAGTTCTGAACTGAATCCCTAAGATGATTACTATATACAGCGTGTCTACTTAAGTTGGCTCCAAATGAAATTTTTTTAGCAAAAAAAGTTATTCTTTATGAAATCACTGCTACTGAAAATATGAACATTCAACTATTCACTTTTGACATCGAATATACAGAGTATCCGCAAATTGAAAAAGTTCGATAGGATTGTTAATGGTAGTTTAGAAATGTAAACCATTTAGAACAGACAATAAGGAAACCGGTTAAAAAAATCAGTTCCAAGATATGTAGAAGTGTATTTAAAGAACTTTTTAAAAGAATAATCACAAGAAGGTATGCGGATGGAACGCGAATGTGGATATTGTGATACATTTTGTAACTAAATTTTGCAAATCCTTCTCATACAAGACGTTATTGTTATTTTAAATACATTTAGGTTTATTTGCTGATTCGAAAAATTGAATAATTGATATGTGACAAAATAATTAATACAGAACTTTTGTTTTTCAGACAATACTTTATTATTAATAATTTATTATTGTTGACATAAGTAACAACAGTTATTTTCAGTTCGTATTGCTTCAACGAATCTATCTTTGCGTTCCATAAAGGTGGTTATTATACCATGTATATATGAAATATACATAGTATATTAAGTTTAGTCCCAAGTTTGTAACGCTTAAAAATAATGATGCTAGGAAAAAAATTTTGTCATAGGTGTTCACTAAATCACCTAATTAGTCCATTTCCGGTTGTCCGTCCGTCGTTCCGTCCGTCCGTCTGTGGACACGATAACTCAAAAACGAAAAAAGATATCGAGCGGAAATTTTACAGCGTACTCAGAACGTAAAAAGTGTGGTCAAGTTCGTAAATGAGCATCATAGGTCAATTGGGTCTTGGGTCCGTGGGACCCATCTTGTAAACCGTTAGAGATAGAACAAAAGTTTAAATGTAAAAAATGTTCCTTATTAAAAATTAAACAACTTTTGTTTGAAACATTTTTTCGTAAACATCACTGTTTACCCGTGAGGGCGCCAATTAGGTGGAAATTTTATAATATGTACTATACTTGATTATCAGTTATGTATGCGTCACATGTTTGCATGTGTAATGTGATAAAGAAATCTACACTGACTATACATGGTATTTCAACAATTAACTCAGTCATTTGTTTTCACTTGTTTTTTTACAAAATTGTCTTCTAAATATTTCGTAAGTGATTTCTTGAACTGTTTTTCTTCTTATCGGTTCTAAATGGTCTACATTTCAAATGGACCATTAACATTCCTATCGAACTTTTTCAATTTGTCGAACCTAATTTAATCTTACATACTTACTTAATTTCGAATTAATTATTCTTTACTTTAATTTTTTTTCGTAAAACTTATAATAAAAAAGTTTTCCATATGGAGCCAACTTAACTAGGTATGTGATACTTGAATAATACAAACATAGATGGCATTAGTACTGCTATAAATGCCGTGCGAATGCTGAATTTTTTAATTATGGATAACTAATTAACTATTAATTATTTAAGTGGAGCAGAGCAATTGTTTACTCTGAAAGAGTATTTTAGAATAAATTTTTGGATATATATATTTTTTTAAATAATACCTAATATTAAGCGCTTGCATATGGTGTTTTTGTGTATATAAATTGTATAGTATTGTATATTTTTTTGTATGTATATAATTCCAGATCACTTGGCACTGTATCCATCAGCTGCAGCTGCATCTAATTATACACGAATGTATCATTGTTATCCTTGTGCAAATGGTATTCCTGCTGCACTCTGTACTTCTACTACTGCACCACTACATTACACTACACCAGGTCGGTCGGTTTTATATTATTAATTAAATAACGTTAATAACGTACAACTTAAGTCTAATTCATTTAATTAATATATTGATCCAACCTGATCTTTATCAAAAATGCATGCACTATAATCTACACTACTGATACTCTACTTTAAGCCGATTACAACATTAGACCCCAAAAAATACAGGAAGATCGAACTTCTCTCATGATTGGGCGATTAATTCAAGAGATATCAACTAAAGTTTCACTATCCGGGAGAAAGTTCTTCTGTCGATACTTCAAAAATATTTTGTTCCATCACAAAATCTACCAGATTTAGCTGTTTTTAGTTTATTTTAGATAGGATCAGATAAATTTTTTCGACACATTTCTAGAATACTTTCGAAATCTAATATTTTCGTACATTATTTAGATTTAGATGCGATCGATAAAAAAACCCGATTTTTGTAATTTTAGATCATAAATACTCTAGTAAAGGTGTCCCAGGAATAACGGACGCCCTTGTTGCATCAGGAAGGAAAAAAATTCTAAGACGAAGTATTATTACCTCTCCTTCACTGTCTTGCTGCTGTAGCGTGCTTCCGATTTTAATTATTAGCTAAGTACTTATGCATCGGATCAGACAATAGAAGGGGACTTTCGTCTTAGAATTTTAGTTCCTTCCGTTACTACTTGGCACCCTGTATACCTAGTTTAATCAAATCCCGTAACAATATTTTCAAATTTTTTACTCCGATTTGGATAGAAATCTTTTAATAGAGTAATTTTTACTCAAAGAATACCAAAATGAGGCCTTTAAAATTTTGTACACGTTGTGATACCCCGGAACAACTTTCTTAGTATACCTCAAAGACTTTTCGCTGAATAAAAAACAAAGATTTTGATATTTTCATATTATTTAGCATAATTAGAACCAAAAATCCACTCAATTTTGATCGAGGTTACCATATTTATCAATGTTATTTATGAAAATTAGAAAACATCAGGAACATTTTATTGGTATTCTAACAAATTTTCTGGATCAGAACTTTATAAAAAGATATTCTCAAAAAATATATATTAATAAAATTTATGCAAATATGCCTGTGCTCGTAGATAGTTAAAAAAAAAAAAAAAAGTTTATACTTAAAAAAATCTTCATACCAAAATTACAAATATATTTCAACGACATAACTTACAAAATAATTTAAATACAAAATTTAACAACTACAGTAGAAATATTAAATACACTACAAGAGAAGTATTAAATTATCAGAGAGTTATCGAGATTTTAACTTTCTAAAGGTTTAGGTTAAGTAATTTGAATGGTCTATATTTTTACTTAGTGATGTTTATTTATGTTCTTGGTTATTGATTATAGGTACATATTGTGCTATGTATATACAGGGTGTACCGGGGCTCGATATAGGCATAAATTAAAAGCGTATACTTAAAACAATTTTAAGTCGAAAATTCCTTATATATTTTTGACTAAATTCCAATAGTCAAGGAGCTACGTGCACTATTATGACCTCAACGATAATAGCCAAGAGGAATAAACGCAATAGTAAATTAATCTGGTAGAACATGTAATTGTTTTGCCATGTTGTTTTTATGGTGACATTTGATCGTTTATGTTTGTGTCTTTTATTTTTGAAGTTGTAATTTTAAGATTAATTTAATGGCTATGTTTACAAATCAAGAATACGGTATTCACTTTATTCATGGATATTGTAACAGAAATGCAGGAGCGTCTATGCAGGAATGAACGAATGGATGGAATTTCAAGTGGCGGTTTCCTGATCGAAAAATTCCTAATAAATACTTAAGTGTAATCATACATCTTCATTTGGCAGAACGTCCAGCAAGAACTTTCCGCCGAAGAAGTTTTCCTTAACATGGTCGAAAATAGTCTTTCTAGTAGTGTATGAAGATATATAGTCAAGAATTTTTAATTAATAAAAGATTAAACTACTATAATCAAGAATATATAAGGCACTTTCGACTTGAAATTGTCAAAAAAATACCCTCTCATGCCATGTGTATCGAGTTACGGGATACCCTGTGTATTAATATATAGGTACTGTGTTACACAAGGACTAGGTTCAATACTGGATAAAAACATAAATTAAACTGAAGTCGTCAAAACATTGCTTGTAGTTACTGAGGCTAAATGCCCAAATTATTCGAATTATTCATTAAAGTTATAGATTCTTTGTATTTGAAGCGAAAGAGGTTTTAGACTCTGAAGGGAAGGGAAAAAAATGTATTACTTTATAGAGATTTTTACGTTATCGAAGTTTAAGTTATCGAGATTCTACTGAATTTTCCAAATAAATGTTCATTATAATTCAAAATTATAATCATTAAATAATTGTTTCCAAAATTCCATACTTTCCTTATCCGGTTCATAATTAACGGCACGTACAACTTTACCAATATTTAAATGATTGAATACGTCGGGTTCCACGGGTTTCCATTCTACTTTGAATAAAGGTGATGAACCAGTTTCTGGTGGATTTGGATTACCAGTACGGGCAAAATTTGTCCAAAATTTACATAAACGCTTTACTGTATTCTCTTCAGCTATACCAAAACGTAATCGTGGATGGTATTTTGTATAAAAGAGATATGTTAGTTCATCGCCATGACATACTCCCGGTAAAGTTAAATCTAAAAAAGTTTAATTTTTAATTTCGATTAACTCTACGCCGTTTACAGTTTTTTGATTAACCAAAAACCAACGCAGACAAAATTTCGTCTTCTTTTGATTTTTCTAACTGGAAGTATATTGAAAATCTTCCCTTTATAAATTTAACAAAAATTGGGAAAACACTTTTGTTTATGACTATGGTAAAAATCATAGCTTTAACTATTTTGACTTCAAAAAAATATACAAATTGTGTGAATTATTCGAGGACATAGGGAGTTTTCGAGGGTATTTTCCGAAAACTAAGTTTCCAACTGCGGAATAGATGTGAAGTTTGTATTTTTTTGATAAAAAATGTATGTAAATTTTGATACATTTAAATTTCGTAACTTTCTTGACTTAAAATTATATTTGCCTTAAATTTTTTTTGTAATAAAACCGAGAACAAAAGTGCTGGTTAAGACCCAAAAACGTAAAAATCATGTTCGATTAATATCATCTAAATTTACAATCGACTAGGGCATAGTCCCAAAACTAAACAAACAATTCGCGAGTAGATATATATTAAATTTTTTTGGATCAAAATTATTTCATGATCAAATTTTTCTCAAGACTGTAGTAAAAAATTTATGCCTATTTCAAAAACTTTATAAGAAATTGATACCTAAATATTTTTGTTTGGAAAATTTTAATTATTTACTTACTGAAGATTTGTTTATACAAATTGCAAGGCGAATCCAATGAAAACTTGTATAAGTAAACGGGTTCCTTGCCAAATTTCAGATGATATTTTATTGCTTTTTTCGATAACAATACATATCGAACATCAGTTTGATACTATACCAAAAAAAAAAAAAAAAACAAAGAAAAAAAATTCAAACATAAGTTCTCAATCGATTCTTGAAAATTTATGTAAAAAACAGGGCAAAAAATTCTTAACATTTATACGTTTATTTAATGAATGGAACTAGGTAAAATTTTGATTTAAATGAATAGTTTATTTTCTTCTATATTTGAAAAAAACACTCACCTTAGCGAATTTTTCCGCATTACGCCGCGATGGTGTTTCATTACCATAATAATACTTCATAATCCGTTGACCAATTTCCAAAGATTGTGGTGTTCCTTTTGGTATGTTCATAAATCGTGGCACTAATAATTCTGGATCAGTAAAATTTAATGGTAACAATTTGTCCAAATAATCGTTTGTTGTATGTACCATGCCATCACATGAGTTTGTACCAATTAATAATGGCACTTTTATAAATTCACCTTTCGTGCATAATAATTCTGGTTTGCCTAATAAAAATTTTGGATCATCCCCTTCAGATGACTCAACTATTGGTCCTAGTACTCGATCATATTTACCCACCTAAAAAGGATACTGACTTTTTTTATGATGTTAAAAAGCATTTAATTCAAAATGGAACAAAATATCAAAGACTGATGATAATCACTATAAATTTTTGGTGAAAAACTAACCTATCTTCTAAAAAATTCTTATAATCACTTACTGCATACTGGTTTAGTAATTTCCAAATATCCATCAATTTCGATCCTGGTAAATCTTTCAAATAATTGAAAGCTTCTAATTCGGTTTTACATTCATAACCGTCAGCTTCAGCTGCTATTATTGCTAAATTTTCCAACACTTGGTTATCAAATGCTGTTCCTGAAATATGTAAATATTTAGCAAATTAAGAGCATATTGCATTTTTTCCAAAATTTCTTGTTTACCACTTTGGCATATCATTTTATGGAATAATCCTTTAGCCATGGAGGAAAATAGCAAACTATGTGTACTAACTGCTCCAGCACTTTCTCCAAATACAGTCACATTGTTTGGATCACCATTAAATGCACTGATATTTTTTTGGACCCATTTTAATGCCATTATAACATCTTTTAACATATTATTACCAGAACAGCCAGCTTGTGAGTTTCGTACATACATACATCCTTTAAAATATTTGTAAATAAAATATGAAGTTTGCAAAGTGCCAAAAAATTGGTCAAATTTGTTGATCTAGTTAATAATTTGCAATTGAAATCATTAGAAAATGATGCGATCTCGATAAAGAAATGGAATGCTTAGATTACATTTGACAGAATTTGAGATCTTATAAGGAATTTATCCGAGAATATTCAGTTCAAATAGTATCGAGACTAAAAATTAGTAACGGTTTGGTAAAGCCGCGTCTGCCAGATTAATTAATAATTCTTTCGCTCAGATTAAGATAAGATCTGATTAAGCATTAGAGAGAGTAATGTAATTAAACTTATATATTATGTAATGTATTATAATGTAATGTATTTAATTAAACTTAATATATGTACTTAACAAAACGATTTTTTTTCGTTGCTTGTTATACGATAATAACTTGTTTAACTTAAATACAACACATGATTTATGTCAACAAAAATGAAGTGAGAAGAAGGATACTCTTATTACTTTCTGTGAAAGAGTGACTATCTACTTCTACGTCTCCGATATCCCTTCATCTACTTGAACAAGCTGATGATCTTCAAACTGCTGATGAAAGGCCCCGAGAATTGCATTACCTAGGGGCTTCAATATGATGAATCCGGAATCGGATTTAGACTTCAAATATTATTGGATTTTTCCTTAGTCAAGCCTTGACACTCTGTGACAATTTTGAAATTTGCAATTTTTTTTACAGTTCGTCTCTAATTTTACTACCTACCTTGAAGACCAAGTCGAAAATTGCATGTCACTAAAACAACATCTTCGGCAATTAAAAAATCAGGTCCATGTAAATCTGTATTTCCTGATCCACGAATAAATCCACCACCATGAATCCAAAACATGACAGGTTTCAATGACACGCCATTTTTTGGAAGCTAAATACGATTAATAAACGTAGGTTTGACGTATGTTTATTGTAAATTTTTTAAACTAAATAATTTAGGTTCAAAGGTTATGAATTAATTTTCCAATACAGCAATGCAATAATGAAAAAATTTAGTACACTAATTTAAGGGATTTGTGGGCTCAATATGGGATAGAAGAAACACAAATTTGAGGGAGGCGGAAATTCATATGTGCTCACCTCTCTAGTAAAAACATTCAGATATAAACAATCTTCATCTCCTATAATTTCATCTGAGGTGGTAGATATTGATAAACTTCTATTTCCCTCCACAAAAGCGTCCAAAATTCCATCCCATGGTTCTGGATCTACTGGACACTACAAAGTATGTAAAAGGCGGTTTTTCCATTATCAAACAAAATATAGTTAATAATTGATTTAACAAAAATGTGATTGCATCCACTGGGTTTCGTACCATGCACCATTAATTACTTGAATCGATACCTCAAGATTTAACCATGGTAGCTAGATATACATATAATGATTTTTTGAATAAGTTTAGTCTTACCTTGAATCTTAGTTCCCCAATCGGTGGCTTAGCATATGGAATTCCTTTATAACTGAAATATAACACATCTCTCGCTGAACTCAAAACTTTACCACGTAATTGCCCTTGTTCGATTCGAATAAGTGTTGAGTCATCGTTCGAAATAGTTTGCACACCCATGGCGAAATTTTAACTGATCTCTGAACACGCCAAATTTATATATATATATATATATATTAATAATAATCGGCATTGAATATTGTGGAAAATTATTGATGTGAAATACGAAAAAATATATAAAATAGGAAGCTATAAAAATCGTTTAAGTATGAATAAAGCAGACAGTACGCTACAAAGGAATCAGTAGATGCAATAAAATAAACTTAAATCTTTTCGTACATTATTTGGACTTATTTGCAAAAAGTCAAAAATATGTATGGAAAGTCCTTAGGTAGTCTAAAAACATCAAGCAAGGCAAATATTGACAGAGGTGCCTTTTTTAAATTATGAATCCGGTAAATTTTTAATTGCACTTCCAGTTTACATAATGAATGAATGAATGTTTGCTCTGTTTTAATGAAAACTTGTTTTGCCGCGTTGAGCGATTTTATTATACTAGTTTTTCAATTGTGGGTAAAAGTTATAGCTTGGTGACTACCATAGTTTAGGCCATCTCAGAAGTGACATCATGCGACGTGGCATACATAGGACATGTTTAAAACACCAGTCAGTACTTAGATTAGAGAGCGTTCGAGAATATTATGTGCTGTTGCCTTTTTATACCATGTATACAGAATGTTCGATTTACATCTAGGCATATAAATATCACGAGTAAAACAGAATACATGCGTTGATTTCGATTAAACTAAGCACAAGGCTAGACCTTATGGTGTTCCTAGGATAGGTATAAGGCACATATCCGGGGAAATTCGAGAAGGCCCACACCCTAGGGAAAATCTTTCCAAATACAGGAAAATGGCATTTTCTAGAGAGAGGCTGAGGGGACAACAGTGAAACTTCGTATCAGAGTTTATATCAACAAGGTCCAAGGTTTTATATAACTCCCCCATGGGACCCCTCCCCCTGGAGCCGTGGAGCTGGAGGGGATGAAACTGGTCAAATCAAACCTACCCAAAATTGATCAAATATTATTTTAAATGTCTTTTTAAGTAACTTTTATATCTTGGTAATCTTTGCCTAACCTCACCCTTACCAAACTACATCCTTCTAAAGCCAAATTATTGAAGATAAGAAACTGAAGCTTTTCCTTGTTTTTAAATAATTCTTAAAATAGGCTGCTTTCAATAAAAATATTACAAGAATAATAATATCAATTTTATAATATAATAAAGTCTTGTCCTATGTTTCAGACCGTTTATTTTAATTGACCGAGTTTTTCGTGCTCTTAAAAAGTGCCACAAAAAATATGCCTGTGGCCGTCCAAGATGTTAATCCACAATGTTTCTAGATTTTTATTTAGTCCATTATTAATTAATATCAGGCAAAGTCACAGCGAAGCGTGGGCGGGTTTAGTAAGTATTTCAATATTCAAATTATAAAATTCTATATATTCATGCTATAATTAATTTTAAAATTCAACAAACACAGTTGTTCCAAAGTTTTAAGTTGTCACTTTTTTGTGCCAGTCCGCATGACCGCTTACCTTTATTTTTTTGATAGAAAGATAATAGATTCTCCGATAATTTAAATTTTAGTCCGATACACAACAATGAAATGTGTTTGTCCTACGATATTTCCATTAGTTCTTCACTGAAATGATAACTGGATCAATCAATTCAAAGATCGAATATATTTTTTTTAGATACGAAAAATATCAATCTATAATTATTAGTTCCCTATGAGTTGACTCCAGCTAAATATGAAAAGATCCTAGCTAATAAGTATAACTTTTACAAATTTTTCCAAATTTTTACTACATATCCCTGAAAATTATTTGTAATGTTAAATATGTTTTTTTATTTCTATTGTATTTAAAAATTTGCTTACGTATTCGAGAAATGACGAAATAGTCTTAATTTAGGTATTTAAATTAAATTTGTTTACCTATATTTCAGTATAAATTAATGTTTTTTTTTTTTATATATATACTAGCTGGGAACTACCCGCTTTGCTGGGCAACATCCCCACTTGCACCCCTCCTTCCACATTTCCTTGCGTTGGATAACAGTTTTGTAATGTACACGTCATGCTCTTTTATTTGATACCCCACTTAGGTATATTTGTAAATATTCGATATTTCCTTCCCACTTTCTCGCTACACCTTTCTACCCTCCGAAGGTTAAAAAAATTTCTAAATGTAATTTAAAACATTCTGACCAAGTTTTGAACTATTAAAAGCCATAATTGAAAAATATGAATTTTTTATTCATGAACACCCCCGCAACCCCCCTTGTGGGTGGAATTTCGTAAAATCCGTTCTTAGCTGACCTCTACTTGGCAAAAGGAATATTCTTGCCAAATTTCAAGTCTCTAGGTCTTATAGTTCCAGAGATATCGTGATGAGTGACTATCTATATCTATAGAAAGTCTCCTATATATTTATAGATATACTAGCTGTTACCCGCCCGCTTTGCGTGGCGTAAAATATACCCGCTTTGCTGGGCAACATCCCCACTTGCACCCCTCCCTCCACATTTCCTCGCGTTGGATAACATTTTTGTAATGTACACGTCATGCTCTTTTATTTGATACCCCACTTAGGTATATTTCTAAATATTCGATATTTCCTTCCCACTTTCTCGCTACACCTTTCTACCCTCCGAAGGTTAAAAAAATTTCTAAATGTAATTTAAAACATTCTGACCAAGTTTTGAACTATTAAAAGCCATAATTGAAAAATATGAATTTTTTATTCATGAACACCCCCGCAACCCCCCTTGTGGGTGGAATTTCGTAAAATCCGTTCTTAGCTGACCTCTACTTGGCAAAAGGAATATTCCTGCCAAATTTCAAGTCTCTAGGTCTTATAGTTCCAGAGATATCGTGATGAGTGACTATCTATATCTATAGAAAGTCTCCTATATATTTATAGATATATATATATATTAAAGTAAAATGTGGCATAACGTCAACTATCGAAGGTTAAGCAATAATATAGAACATTTTCGAAAAAAAAGTATCTTTACATTATGTTAGATTCGGACCGCTTTTATTAAGACGAGTACTAAAACCTTCAAGCATTTAAAGTTCTTCTCTAATCTCAGCTTTAATTAAAGCACAAATTTAAATTAAAAAAAAGCGGTCTAAGTCACATAATTATGCGTTAAATGAAACTGGTCCCATGTCAATATCATCATTTGAACATACATACATACATACATACATACATACATACATACATACATACATACATACATACATACATACATACATACATACATACATACATACATACATACATACATACATACATACATACATATATACATATACATACATATACATGTGCACACACAGACATCGTTTTAAAAACCATACTATTCGACTCTCAAGGCCTTGAAACGTGGAAATATGTCAAAATTTTCAATTTTCAAAATCGGACCCATTACAATAACTTCCCATTGGGAAGTTAAAAATGTTTCTCATTTATTGTGTGTAAATATTATGGATTTTCTTTCGAAAACCCAGTACGCACTGGTAGCTTCACACCTTCTCGTTTCCGGGGCACATGTTTCTGATACTAAAATATTTATATAAATGAGAAGGTAATAAATTAGAACTTGGATGGAATAAATTTCGATTTTTTTATACTTTTGATTCATGTAGTCATCATCGGTATGAATTAGATAATCGTAATTACTCTTATATTTTATGTTACTAGTTGCTAATTTGTTGACTGTCTGAGTTCATTATGATTAGCTAATTCATACTGATGAAGTATACACTGTAAAATACCCGAAATACGTATTTATGTAATACAAAAATTAATCTAGAAACTTAGGGCAAAAACTTCAATTTATTATTAAAATACTTATTTCAAAATATCCTACCACCCCTTTGGGATTTTTCATTCGATAAAAAATCGACACACACACATATTGTACTACTTTTTCCTTTGTTTGAATTTGCAAATCTGTATAAAATAAATCTGATAAGGTTTTAATTCTTACGTTTGTTCTCAATGTATAAAAGAATTTAAAGATTATCTGTTTTTTTAGCAAACACATCAATTTGTAGCCTAAAATATAAAATATTGTATTCCAAAATAATAAAAAAATTTAAAAAAAATTCGAAAATACACAAATTAACTAAATAAAAACTTTTACAACTCAAAATTATAATCTTTAAATAATTGATTCCAAAAATCCATTCTGTTCTTATCAGGTTCATAATTTATAGCACGCAAAACTTTACCAATATTTAAATGATTGTATACGTCCGATTCCACAGGTTTCCATTCCACATTGAACACAGGTGATGAACCAGTTTCTGGTGGATTTGGATTACCAGTACGTGCAAAATTTGTCCAATATTTACATAAACGTTCTACTGTATTCTCTTCAGCTATACCAAAACGTATTCGAGAATGGTATTTTGTATAAAAAAGATATGTTAGTTCATCGCCATGGCACACGCCTGGTAAAGTTAAATCTAAAAAAGAACTTAGTTTAGCGTTGATCGCACAATACACTGTAATTTTACAGTAAGTCAAGAAGGTCTATAATAATTCTCTAGGAAATATGTAATTTAAAACCAAACTATTCGACATATGTTCAACGTCGAAATATTTTTGATTTCTTTATTCGAGTGTTACAATTTTGGCATGTCAATTTCTTTTGATCTGTTCCAACTTTTAGAACTATTCAATATTTCTCAGAAGGAATCGTTTTGCCTGACCTTGTAAAAATAGTGGGTAAAATGATAGCATGTACTTTTTACCAAACAGTTCGCATAAAATATTAACTCTTCTTTTACATTGCATCAACGATTTGTATGAAAACAAAAATCCCTGGAAAAATCATCTAAATTATCACATTCAAGATCCGCCACATGATGGGGGATCATTTTATCTATAATAGTTTTACACATAAAATAGGGATCATTTTAACGTATATGAAGGGGTTCATTTTACCCGTAACGACATATTTGAATATCGTCATAAAAATTGACCTTAAAATTAATTTTACATCTATTACACTGTGTTATAATATTATTAAAATCCAATAATAAAACTACCAGCCGGCGAAAACCAAAACACAAAAAAACGACGAGGGATCATTTTACTGTGAGGAATCATTATATTTCACTTTCGCCTACATATAAATTTTTTTTAACAGAAATTAATAATTAAAAATTTTAAACTGGAAATTATTAACTTAAATTTAGATAGCATCGAACATTGCTGGTATAATTGGATTTATGTAATTATTAATTACCAAAAATAATAATTAATCGTCTTTGAACTCATGATTCATGAATTTTTAATGTTTTAATTAAGATATTTACAAAAGTTTTTGTCAAACAATTTTTTGTAACGTAATGAACGAGGTTAAATTTATAAATATATAAGTTTTTTACTTTTTAATCTAGAGTAGATTACCTCGAGATTAATGAAACAACTAGTAAGCCATATTGACGACCAAGTACATCACCTAAATATTGTTTACACACACTGAGTTGATGAAGTAGTGCAAAGACCTTAAAAGCATGTATTAGAACTTAATTTTCAAAAATATGTATGTCATAAATTTTGTTAGTACCGTGGTATTGATAAACTTTCTTGATTTTTCCTATCATAAGTAATACATTTTTTTACTTATTATTATTCTAAATTATACGGTAAACGGATATACTTATTATTCAATTCGTAACCAAATAATTACAGTTGATATCTTAAAAGAAAATGTCAATACCGTGCCTGCCCGTCTGCGTTTTTAAGAAGTTGTAGCAAAATCCTTTCAAGCTTTGATTTTTACATTAAAATAGAGTAATAATATGCATAAAAAATAACTCACTCCATTTAATTTCAAAGGAAATTTAACTAATAATGAAGATTATCTTTTTATACCCTATATTTCATAAAGGGTATGGTATCTATTCAATATGTATCAAGGTATACTTACATTAGTCCCCAAGGTACAGGTTGCATAAAATCACGTAAGTAGTCCATTTCTGGTTGTCCGTCCGTCTATTTGTCTGTAAACACGATAAACCAAAAACGAAAAAACGCATCATTTATAACGTACTCAGGGCGTAAAAAGTGAGGTTAAGTTCGTAAATCTTGGGTCCGCAGCGACCCATTCTGTAAACCGTTAGAGATAGAGCAAAAGGTTAAATATGAAAATGTTCCTCATAAAAAATAAACAACTTTTTGTGAGAACGCAAATTAGAACAAAATTTTTCTGACAAAAACAGAGTCCTTTTTTTCCAAAAATTTAAAGAATAGGGAGTTTAAAATTTGCATGTAAACTAGTTGTCTTGTTACACATTTTCGAAAACAAACAAAAAAATCACGAAAATTATTTCGAAAAATTGAATAATTGGCGAGCGAATGCGCGTCTTAACTGTCTTGGTTGTTTAAACTTTTTTAATTTAAAAAAAAATAAATGCAAACACTGACATTCAACACTTTCTATACATGGTATTTGAACAATTAACTCAGTCAATTGTTTGTGGTTAACTTGTTTATTTATAAGAATTAGGCATACTTACTGAAAACTTTTTTATACAGATTACAAGAGGAATCCATAGTGAATTTATACAGATAGACGGGTTCGTTGCTAAATTTCAGATGATATTTTACTGCTTTCTTCGTTAACAATGTATATCGAACATCAGTTTGATACTACAACAAAAATAATTATTTCAAAATTATTTGTAAAATTTTTTTTGGAGGTGTTCGAGAAGATAAATGTCAGAAAAAGAAGAATTCAGTAGGCAGTTGTACGCATTTCTATTGGAGTAAAAGAGAACACGAAAGTAGAACGTAGTTCTCTAAATAGCAGTTCTTAAAGTGCAGTAAATCTATGAACGCTGCAACACATATTCTCATATATATTGCTCATCTATGCACGCAGCATAGAAAGTAGCACTTGGTCACAGTACAGAAGTGTATTGTATAACGATGCCACTTGCACAATTCATTTCTGGATTATGGATTACATATACTAAACCTGGATTACATATACAAAATACTCGTCAAAAATAAATAATAAAAAAAATAAAAAAACACCACTGCGTTAAATAAAATCTGAAAAGAAAGAAACAAGTCCAGTAGTTTACATAGCGACTTTAACAGTCGGGGCTCATTAATAGAAAAATTTTAGTCCGTCTAAATTTTAATTGAACGCAACTGTTAAAGTAGCTGAATTGTTTCAAATTGAATATACTTTCAAAATGATAGTAGTAACTACCGTCAAAAGTTCTCGTGTTTTTGAATTCAACTGCAAAAACTGACAAAAGTCCTAAAATTTTCCAATTTTTAACGGATTACGCAGGTAACTCAACTCTTGCTTGCAAGACTTAGTTTCACACTTCCTTAATAGGTCCAAATAACATATAAAAAAAGTAGCTTCACATCGCGTGTTGCGACTTTAGTTGTTTTTATGTAAGATTATACTGGCGTAATAATAAATATTGAAGTTCTTTTCTTATTAATTAACTTACTTTTGCAAATTTTTCCGCGTTACGTCTCGATGGTGTTTCATTACCATAATAATACTTCATAATCCGTTTACCAATTTCCAAAGATTGTGGTGTTCCTTTTGGTATATTCATAAATCGTGGCACTAATAATTCTGGATCAGTAAAATTTAATGGTAACAATTTATCCAAATAATCTTTGGATGTATAGACCATGCCATCGCATGTATTTGTACCAATTAATAATGGAACTTTTATAAAGTCACCCCGCGTACATAAAACTTCTGGGGTTTCTGTTAAACATTTCGGTTCATTACCGTCTGGAAATTCAGTAATAGAGCTTACAACACGATCATATTTTCCAATCTGAAAATGTTAATTTTAATATACCTTTGTATTGTGATAATTATTTTCGTAATGCCAATATTTTTTACAACGCTGTGGATATATAAGTTTGGTCATTGATAAAAATGATGAAGGCGCTGTGGGAATTGGATTTTGCCCTTAGTTAAGTTAATTACTTTAGACTACTGAGAATTTTTTTTTTCATTAAATTGAAGTAGTCATTTTTTATTTAAATAGGTTCAGTATCACGTAGCGATTGTAAATGCACAGAATCCTTACAAAAACTTTAGGAAAAACCGTTTTGGTTTGAATCTTCGTAAACGATCATTTTAGACCAATAATGGTAATAGCCTATATTGTAAATAATTATATCTACTCTTTTTTGCGCCCCTCTCAGCTAAAAGCAAGTAAAAATATCCCAGATCAAACGTTTCAACTTCGCTTAAAAGATAAATAATATTTCTTAAAAAACTCAAAAAAATATCACATATCACACATTCATATAAATGTCTATATTTTAATATAAACGTTTTTTTACCTACATTAACGACTAAGATTTCTGACAAGTTCTTTTAATTCACAAATGACGAGGCTATTAGTTACCTATATCATATATACGTCAAATCCAATTAGATAAAAATCACCAGTTCCCAGACTTTTTCTCTTAAATATAGAGAAATATCTCCTTCACTTACCGCATAAGTATCTAATAATTTAAAAATTTCCCACAACTTCGGTCCTGGCAAATTTCTTAAATAATTATAAGCGTCCAATTCGTTATCACATTTATAACCACCAGCCTCTGCTGCAATAATTGGCAAATTTTCCAAATAATTTTGACCATCAAATGCTGTTCCTAAAATTTGTTTGAAATATTCATCAGATTGTGAGTTTCTAGTGAGATCCTTTGGTATTGTGGGTGTGCAAGTACTTTGATGTATTTTGCACAGCGGTAAACATGACCGAAAGAAGAACTGGAAATTTCCCGGAGCAAAACCAAATTTGGGGTCCTCATCCGAAAATCCTTGGTTATAATAATATTGTAAAAATGCTATTCTAATAATAAAGTAGAAATAACAGTATTTTGTGGGAAAAAAAATTTTTTATTCACGTCTTATAATAACTTATAGAAACTTTATAAACATACATTCTAGGTATGTGAGGGTCAAATGAATAGATAGTACATACATGAATTATTATAAGTCTTTTCAATAACCGGCGGCAAGGAGAATTTCTGTTTTTAGGTGTGAAGAACAATTGCGATCAAGTAATGAGAAAATATTAGGCGGGCTCCCAAGTCGGGGACCCCGCAACATTGCACCAATTTCCCTATTGTACTTACGGCCCTGGCAGTAAACCAAATACATTAGAGCAGTAAACTTTTTAGCCCTATTGAGTGGAAAGATAATAATAGTATCCCATGTATATTACAGAAAAAATGGATTTTCATAAATGGGGTGTCGGTATTAGGAAGTTTTTAGGAAGTTAGCGCTCAGTAAATTGGCTAAGCGCCCTCTTTAGCAAAACGTAATGTTTTATTAGTTACATTTTTTTCTAATAGATGGTTTAAATGTGATCCTCGTGGCTTCAAAATTGTCTGTTCCGATGCAATTTAAACTTTAATTTTCTTACTTACCACTTTGACATATCATTTTATGGAATAATCCTTTTGCCATAGGTGAAAACAATAAATTATGGGCACTAATCGCTCCAGCACTTTCACCAAATACAGTAACATTATTTGGATCACCATTAAATGCATGAATATTTTTTTGAACCCATTTTAATGCCATTATTTTATCTTTTAGTAAATTATTGCCAGAACAGCCAGCCCTTGGATCTTTTACATACAAACAACCTTTAAAACATTTGCATAATTAAAAAAAAACTTATCGAACCAACATCTGTTTTAATGGATTTTGGATCAAAAGTTTCATAGTTTAGAAAATATCATTTTTTTATAACACAGTGCTCTCTATTCGATATTATCTTTTGAAATTATCCAATTTTACAAATGATATTGTTTTTGGGGACTTTCCTAAGAAAATATTTACGATTAAAGATTGAAATAAGAGTAAAGCTAGCCTCAACAAGGTCAATTTGATCGAGTCAATATCGTTATTGAACAATACAATAATCGTTTGAGGAGTATATTGAAATCATAATATTGAAGAAAATTAAAACGATTTCTTTTTTATTGAAGAGACGTCAGTCAATGTATTCGCATGGGTGATCGCATGGCTTTCCTATCATCTAATTTTTTTTACTGTTAACTGTTGTTATCTTTTTTATTTGATCAATATTATTGACTCGCGTGAGAATAGTCTCAAATATCTTTTAAATACGTCTGTACCAGTAGGTACGAATGCGGTGCCTAGAAAAACCAAGCTACAGATAAAAGTCACTTAGGGGTAACAAAAAACATACAAATGAAATTTCTTATTATTTCTTATTTCTTATTTCTGAAGAATTATTTCTTCAGATTTATTAGGTACCTTATTTGTTCGAATTACAATTATATTAATATTTAAAAATATGAATAAATAAATTAGGTCCCTGTCGTAAAAAGTAATTGAACAATAAGTTATCAACCATCAATGACATAACAAACGTACTACCTTACCCAATATAAAAAATAACATACGCGGACGACATTATAATATACGTTGCATCACAGAATCAAGACTACTCCCAAAAATACATCCAAATAGGAATAAACAACCTTACAACTTGGAGTAAACACAATGGGCTACAATTTTCAGACACCAAAACGAAACACATGCGTTTTCACAAAACAATAAAACACAACCTCACGCTAACACTGAACAACAACACAATACAAACAACATCGCAACACAAATTTCTAAGATTAATATATGACGAAAAATTAACATGGAAAAATCACGTACAAAACCTAAAAATAGAATTAACCCCTCGAATAAATATCCTAAAAATTTTATCAAACAAAAATACTGGCTCCGATAGAAAAACCCTTACACAAGTCTACAACGCAATTATCAAATCAAAACTAGACTACAGCTGTCACATAAACGTTTCAACAAGCACTTCAACTCTAAACCCGCTCGAAACTATCAACAACTCAGCACTTCGAATAATACCTGGAGCATTTCGTACATCACCAATAACAAGCCCATATTGCGAAGGTGGATTCCCTACTCTCACCGAATCCAGACACCAACAAATGATTAAATATTACTTCAACACGCGACAAAATCATATTCCCGATCCAATTGACACTGTCCATTCAGACTTGTTTTTCCACAAATACAACAAAAAAGAATCTAACACAAAACCCTTCCACATAAATATCCAAAAAATATTACAAACCACACAAACCCACAATTTCAACCCCTCAAAACTAGAAATCCAACAAAACAAAACCACCATGGACAAAATGGCACATAGATACAGATCTAACATTGAGCGAACTTCCAAAATTAACAACAAGTTCCCAAAGGTATCTCCAAGCATTTCGAGAAAAATCAAATACAGTTTATAGTGAATACAAACACATATACACTGTCGGTTCCAAAAACAACAGAGGAACAGGATGTGCTTTCATAGAAAACAACAACATATACAAATACAAACTACATCAACTTACATCAAACTTCACAGCAGAAGCAACTGCTATAAAAAAAGCACTGGAACACATCAAACAAAAAACCTACCACAAAAATATCTAATTATCGCAGATTCTCTCAAAATTCAAAATATATACATGGATCTCAAACAAATAAAACTAATCCCAAAATTCTTCTGGATTCCTGGACACACTGGAATAAGTGGAAATCAAAAGGCTGATAATGCTGCAAAACAAGCCCATGACAACGGCACACCAACACATGAATCCACAGCCCAGGACGCAATCCTTCAAGGAAAACAAAAACTCATTCTACTTCGAAACGAAAACTGGGAAAACAGCCCACCAAGCAAACTGAAACTGATCAAAACCGGCACCCAAACCTGGGATACCAGTTATCAACACCATCGAAAATTTGAGATCGCCCTTGCTAGATTACGCATCGAATACACCAAACTCGCCCACTCGTTTTTATTAACAAAATCAACAACACAATACTCACCAAACTCAATCGGCATTATCAATTCGTCCTGTGAAATTTCTATAAAATCCAGCAACAAATTATTTTGCACATGGGAATGAAATCCTCAAAAAGTTTTAATAATTATAAAAAAACTCCAAATAACTCTTTTCAAAGCTACACAAATTTTCAACAGGAAGTTTTGATAAGTCAGGAAAACTCACAATAATTCTTTTTACAGCCGCAAAAACTTGTAATATACGTTTTTTTAAGTATTAAAAAGTTTAACCAACTCTTTTAGTAAGTTTTATTAACACTGAATAACTCTCCTGGCAGAGTCCGAAATCTTGGAATTGTTTGTAATAAGACTTATTACGTCTTATTATAAAGTATTCAGAGATTATAAGACTTTTTCAGACTTTTTATGAAAAATTAAAACTTTAAGAACTGTTATTCAGACTTATTAACAGTTTCGTTTTTCCACAAGGGCAATTTAGTGCATGTGTCCCCACAAAATTAAGTAGAATACTAATTGACTGTATTACTGCCGGTTTTGCTAGTATCTTAAAAATAAAATAAATTTATTTACCTTGAAGACCCAATCGATAATTACATGTAACCAAAACAATATCTTCTGCAATTAAATAATCAGGTCCATGTAAATCTGTATTTCCAGAGCCACGGATATATCCCCCTCCGTGAATCCAAAACATAACTGGTTTTAAAGATTCTCCACTTTTTGGAAGCTGACAGAAAACAAAGATTTGTTAATGAAAACATTCTAAGAAGATTTACAAATAAAACAAAATCTTTGCGAGTGAATATTTATAGCCTTTGAAGACTGAAAATATGAGGGCCGCATTTTGTCAACTGATTCTTGTTCAAAATAGCTTATACATTAATATTCCGTACGAATATTAATGTATAAGCTGTTGTACGAAATGCTATCGGTCCAATGTTTGTATACCCCCTCCTCATCCACAGAAACATTAAACAATATTTTTAATCAAATTTAGAATTTTGGGCTATCAAAATTCTAAAATAGTTCTTGAACATCCTTTAATATAGTTCTGAAGAGCTAAAGGCTAATATATTCTAGAGGCTCATTTTTCAATTCTTTAAAAATTGAGGCATTAAAATTAAACAATCTGTAATTTCACTTCTTAACTTTATTAAATATGTTCAAAGTTCGAAAATTTAGTTTTCTGAGCTTGTTTTTCAGCGTTGAAAATGACCTTTTTGAAGTTTTTCAAACATCAAATTGTCAATAACTTGAAAACGGTGAAATTGACGAAAAAAGTACAAGGGTTTTTACGTGAAATAATCCAAAAAGAACTAAGCAAGTTTTTTTTTAAAAAGATTGGAACAATAATGTTTCTGGCAACATCCAGAATATTAATCTATAAACTTTTCTGAACAAGATTCAATTGAGAAAATGCGGCTCTCATATTTTGCACACTCAACTCTATCCTACATTTTTCGATTTTTGATGATTTCTGTATATTTTCAAATAAACATATTTTTACAATCGAATGTTTTATTTCCCATAAATTATTATTTCAGTAGGTTTAATTTTCACTTTCAATGATTTTACAAACGGTAGAATAATTCAAGGACATGACAATATATTGAAAAGTAGTCGATATAATGCATGATTTTTTACAATTTTACAATGGTTTTGCATAAATTCAATTCAATTCAATTCAATTTAGAATTGTAGGTCAAATAATAGGTTAAAAAAAAATTTTCATTTTTATACGGAAATTACTAGGTTTATTCAAAAGTATACATCAACGATTGCACGAAATCGTTGACTACACGTAATCGATGATTTATAATAAGCTAACGCATTAAAGATTACTCTCTACACTAAGATTACTCTCGCTTATTCCCTTTCTATAACACTTGAAATACTGGTAAGGATTATATCAGCTATGTTGCTGTACAGTTTCATTAAAAACCATTCGCTAGTTTTAGCGTGAAAGCGTAACAAACAAACAAACAAACATGCTTACTTTCGCATTTATAATATATAGGGTTTATGTAGAGGCTATGCTTTACAAAGTTAAATAATTATTGAAATAAATACCACGATACTCGAAATAAAATTTTATTTTATTTCGAGTATCGTGGTATTTATTTCAATAACTATGTCTCAACTCGAAGTCAACAAGAATTCATTCTTAAAAGTTAAATAATGTTTAACACGCGAAATATTTTATAAGCGTGTGCAGAAGGCATGAGCAAATCTCTCATCCGGCGACTAAAGATTGCCGAACGTTTGACGCGAGTTGTGACTGACGGCTTAAAGGAAATTATTTCAATTACATTTCTGATAAAATATTTTCCATTAAAGTGGTCCGAACTTTAAACTGAAATTAAACAGGTGAAAACAAACAATTGACTGAGTCAATTGTTGAAATACCATGTATAGACAGTGTTGATTACCCTGTCACATTATACATACATACATGTCACACGTATATAACTGATATTTCCTTGTAATATATACTATACAATTTGCGCTTTCACGAGTAAACAGTGATGTTTACGAAATAATGTTTCAAACAAAAGTTGTTTATTTTTTTATAAGGAACATTATTTACGTTTAAACTTTTGTTCTATCTCGGCGGTTTACAAGACCCAATTGACCGATATTGCTCATTTGCAAACTCGACCTCAGTTTATACCTACTCAGCACGCTATAAAAGCTTGATATATATTTTAATTTGTGATTTATCATGATGACAGACGGGCAGACGACAGACGACAAACAGATAGACAACCAAAGGACTAATTAGATGATTTTATGAACACTTATACTAAAATTTTGTTCATGGCATCAATATTTTTAAGCGTTACAAACTTAGGACTAAACTTAATATACATTGGTATATTTCTTATACATGGTATAAAAAATTGTGTAGCTAATATCACTTGTGTAACTAATATTAATTGAATTTTTTAATGTCATGCCCTATTGACATTTTTCGGTAACTCGATGGCGATAGTTTATGATTTTTTTCAAGGGCATCTGATCAGAATCTTGAAGAACGGAGCCTGATTACAAGGATCTAATTTTTTTTTATGATGAAATTTGGAAATTTTTTTAATTTTTATAGTGTGTATTTCCTTTATGCGATTTAATAGACCAAAACATAGAAGACGGCAAGCCTACTTTAGCTTTCAAGATTACGAAGGAAGTTCTGTAATTTTACTCAGCTCACTCAGAAGTAAATGAAAAAGAATATACCTATGTACTTTTTGTTAACTTACCTCTTTAGTAAAAACATTAAGATATAAACAATCTTCATCACCAACACATTCATCATCGGTAGAAGATATAGATAAACTTCGATTACCCTCCTCGTAAGCATCCAGGATCCCTTCCCATGGGTCTGGTTCTGCTGGAGGCTACACATCATAAAAATATTTACAATTTATCCATTTTCAATACAAACTTGAAAAAACAAATAAGTGAAAACAGTCAATTGACAGTTAGTAGACAGACAACAGTTAATTGTTGAAATACCCTGTATACAAAGTGTTGAATGTCAGTGCTTGCATTACTTTGAATAAATTAGTTTTGTCCTAATTTGCGTCCTCACGAGTAAAAAATTATGTTTACGAAAAATAGTTTCAAAAAAAATTTTTTACTTTAACATGTTTTTATAAACTCGCTGTTGTATGTCCGGGTGGAACTTTGTAATTAATTTTAAACTAATTTCTCGACGAGCTTGAGCCATGATATTTGGATCATAGTTTAGAATTGAGTGACAATGCATTCATATAACCCTTAAAAAGCAGAAAAAAAATAAAATTAAAAAAATTTTAAATGTTTTTATAACGGATTAAAAAGTATAAAATAATTTTTACTTTTGATAACTAATAAAACAGTTGTAAGATAGGAAATGAAAAACATGACGTTTCATCATAAAAACCCAGCATCTACTCGTTCAGCATTATTTCAGCCACGGTTTCTACCAATTGCAGGCACCCCATGTTTTTCGTTTCCAATCTTACAAGTATTGTAATAGCTATGAAAAGTAAAAATTATTTTGCACTTTTTAGTCCGTTATAAAAACATGGTACATAAAATTTTTTTTTGAATTTAATTTTAATTTTTTTTAAAATTAATTTTTTACATTTAGACTTTTGTTCTATCTCTGACGACTTACAAGATGGGTCCTACACACCATAGACCAAATTGGTCTATGTTACTCATTTACAAACTCAAATTTACTGTTTACGTCTTGAGCACGCAATAAAAATGCTTGCAACTTGATATCTTCTTTCATTTTTGAGTTATCGTGTTCACTGACGAGCGGGCGTACAGACGTACAAAAAAGAAAATGGACTAATAAGATGATTTTAATACCCACACCAAAGTTTTGTTGGTAAGGTCAATATTTCTAATCATTTCAAACTTAAGACTAAACTTATAGTATATTAGTATACTTCACTTTGTATATTTTATTTATATCAATATGGTGTAAAAATACATTCAATAACTTAGTCTCTCAGAGAAAATTTCGAATTTCTATTTGAATGTTTTTTTTTTAAAGGTGATTTTTTCCGATATCTTTTGGCTCTCTTAATAATTTTTCCTCTATTTCAGCGAACCTCAATTTTGCCTTACCTTGAATCTTAGCTCCCCAATCGGTGGCTTAGCATAAGGAATTCCTTTATATCCAAAATATAACACACCTTTCACAGAATTCAGTATTTTACCTCGTAATTGACCCTGTTCAATTTGAACAAGTGTCGACTCATCATGATCGTTAATCGATAAGGTAGTTTCTACACTCATGGTTCACTGTTGTTCACTGATTTTTTTAAGTGATAAAATTGTGTTTATTTATTAATAATAATGTGAAACAATATTCTTGAAAATTATTGTTTGCAAATTTGGAAAAATTTAAATATATATATATAAAAAAAAAACAAAGCAAATGACTTTCACACGAGTTTATTTACACGTGTACCTACATGTATGTACCTTCATGTCCAAATTGGGAAACCACGCTTAAGCATTATTTCCTATCATCACAAAATCGAGAAAAAAAAATTATTAAGAATCAATAAGATTCATCATTAAGGAAGAATTAAGAATAAAACTACTTAAAAAAAAAAAAAAACTCTTAACAAAAAAAACCGACTTAAAAAAAAAAACAATTGGCTGACAATGGCTGTTTTTCTCTATTTTATTCAACATTGAGTAATTTCATCTTTATTCATATATCTATCTTTTACCAATTACTATCTTTTTCATTGCTATGTATTGTTATGTGGGTTATATTAGTTGTTTAATTTACATCTTGGCATAGTACATCTCTTACGAGTATGATATAGTACGTATGTATACATTTAGCAATGCATTCAAGAAAGCGGTGTTATAGGAATGTTTTCTTGCTATGGGTTGAATGTAACTTAGTTGCGCCGAGTTGTATACAGTACACACACAAGCAGTAGAATCGCACAGCTTAAAGGGAACCGAATCTACAACACTTTCAAGAAACAAGTAACACCTATAACACCTCTTTCTTAGACGCATTGCTTAACGCATGCACTCTGTCATACTCGTGGGGGATGCCCATGCCAAGATTTAAATTATTCGCATGGTATAGAGATCAATGTGAATACCACTAAGACTAATGTTTTTTTATATTTATGGTACATATATAACTAATTAATAATTAATAACTAATAAAAAAAAATATAAAAAAAGGATAAATTATGTTCCTTCTATTTGATTCCAGTAAGAAAGTTTATTATTATTTTATAATATTGATAATAAACTAAAATAATAATGCCTAAGACAGAACCGATTAAGTATGAACACGTTATAGTCCATCAAAGACTACGATGTACTCTTCTTCCTGCTCCATCATCCCTTAAATTTATATATAGCATTGATGACCCGATGTCAGTATAGGTATCAGGCCCGTACTGACTGGTGATATCCCAATACTTCTGGCGAATAGTACTATTCAACGCTGTGATGTAACTGATGCTATTAATAGCATATCAACAATATTTATTAAAATGAAAAATTAGGTTGAATAATAGAGGGGCACCTTTACTAAATAGGAATCTCGTCAAAAATGCATTGCGACATTTGCAATGTAGTATGTGACTCAAGAACATACTGTCGACTTGAACTTAATATTTATTAATGTAAGTGGTGTCAAAGTTTTTATAACATACAGTATTGTAAATATCGCCATGTATTTCTTAGCGTGCATCACGTGTTCCATCTTTAACGATCCACTTCTTAGTTTCTTCAATGAGGGTTTATGGGAAAAAAGGCCCAAGTAAAAAATTTTCTAATCAGAGGTAGAGTGTCTCGCATAGCACTTAAGTTTCACCTTGACTTGCAAGATTGTTTAAGACTACAATAATAATTGATTAGAGATTGAGGAAAGTTTTAAAATAGAAACTTAACCTTTTTAAAACAACGAACAAATTCCCCATCCCAAACCGTTACGGAGAGGAAGGGGTGGTGATTCGATGATTTTACTATTTAGAGACAATTTGAGAAAATATTTTCTATACTAATGGTCCACAACCAAAGATATTTCGTCATTTGAATGCTCATTAATCAAAAGACAAGTTTGAATACCAAAGAGTCGACTTGTGTCGCTGTGATATTCCAGCTTGTGTTTTGTGTGAAAGCGTCAACAAATAAGCGCCCACAAACTGAATGATTTTTGTTGTAATATAATGGCTAGCAAGTTTCTACGTTCAGCTTCTATACTTTAACCCCGAAATCCTATAAGGGTGTGGAAAATTCTTTTGATATACAAATTCTACACACGAAATACTGTAGGAAAATTGAATAAAAAATTGATTCATTAAATGTATTCGGCTAGAAACCTGGCCATAAAATAAATTTAAAAATCAATTTTGGTACTAAAATATCCATCTGTCATTTACAAATTGCTACTCAATCCTAAAAATCACTTTTACTTTTTATACGCATTATTTTGCATTTATTACTTGGTATTTATTAAAATAATTGACTTTGAAATTTTTGAATTGAAAATTATTATATTGTAAGCGATAAATGAAGATGGTAGAGCCATAGTGATCCGAGTATAATTTTTTTTTATAAAGATTTGGCCCTGCTACATTCGTCCATACGCCATTTGTCATCATTTTTTCCACAGAATTTTTTTCAACGCATTTAATAACATATACCAAAAATCGTTAATATTTATTTTTATAAATATTACAAATTTGAAATTTTTTAATTTCTAGACAACATAAAAATACATTTTCTTTAATTTTTCACAAGTATAAAAATATTACTTGGATCACTATAATGCCACTGTTCTCAATTATTTTTATCTTAAAAATTTAATATTTTATTTAACATTATATTTTAATATATTTATTTTTGAATGAATCACAGCTTTTATGGTATTTAATTTCCATAAATGCTTAAAAATACATTTTCTTTAGTTTTTCACAAATATAAATATGTTACTTGGACCACTGTGGTTTCGGCGCTCCCCGTTGTTTTTCGCTTAAAAATTAATTCAGTATCATTTGAATTTCAAATATATACTTATTTTGAATGAATCACAGCTTTAATTGTATTTAAATTCAAAAAGTTGGTTGTCCTGTATTAGTCATGGTCAGGAAAACAAGAATAAAGACAGAATATACATTTCTAAATAGGAAAGCTCTCTTTCTATTCGTTATAACATTATAGAAATAAATTCTAAGAATAATTCTAAATTTTAAGAATTGCGCAATTAAAATATCATAATATAATTTTAAATACAATTTTATAATGAGCATAATTACAAAATTAAATGTCACTACACTTGATCGGGCACGGATCTAGAAACTTTGTAACAAAAGAAGGTAACTTTAACTTTCCACGCTGTTCCTTTTCAGTTTGTTTTGTTGCCTGCTGCAAATGACTTTTTGTTTACTTGAAAAGGTGAAAAGCTGTTACATTTTGCGAATATCGCAGAATGACAAATTTCTTAGATACCGGCTGATATTCATTCGGACTTGTTTACTTTTTGGTGGGGAAAAGTACCATATTGTTCCTCTCTTGGATTACAGAGATATTTTCGCATTCAAAATTCTAAAAAAAAAATCAAAAATTTCAAATATTAGAATTATGGTAATGGTTTTCGGATTAAAATAATTCCAAGAGTTTTTTTAAGGGCCTTTATGGTTATTTTACTAATAGAATATATTTTCATTGTTACAGGAAGCATCTTTCTTCGATCAGATGATGGTAACGTTTATACAACTTTGGAACCAACATTGAGCAGTAATCCGAATGTTTATTTCCAACGAAATAGTTTAGTGCATCCAGGAATGATGTATTAATTAATTAATTTTACTAAAAAATTAACATTTAAATTTTTTTAAATTCCATTAAAACTAATAAATTTACTTACTAATATTAATAATTATTGTAAAAACAATCAAAATAATAAGATAGAATACAAAAAATATTATTAATTTTATTATAAAAAATTCATGAAAGTAAGAGTAATTTGGTTAATTTAATTAAGTACCTAATTAGGATAACCTTTATATCAAATTAATTATGGAAACAAAAAATTAAAGAAAAAGTGTCGCAAACTTTGTTTACATTAAAGTCCGGCTATACCAACTCTGATGAAAGTATTCAATGACGATTACATAAGGTATCTATGTTTACTTGTAGACATTGCATTAATAAATTTTTAGCATTTCGTTTAAATATCGTTGACAAAAATTAATATAATTCAGAAAAAATGTTTCAAAAATTGAGTAACCTTATTAATCTAGTTACGAGTGTAGCGAAAAAACTATTTAAAAAATAAACATAAAAGATTAACAATGCAAAAATGTTTTCATTTAATTTTGAATTGTTAGTTAATCTTTTATATATCTTTTTCAAATATTTTTAGTTAATTTTATGGCTACAATCGTAAATAGATGGTAATTTCACTCCAGTGTTCTAGCAATTTTTGAAACATTTCTTCTGAATTATATTAATTTTGAGAATTTTTCATCACGATATTATAGTAAGCAGTTTAAAAAACATTTCTTTCGTTAAAAATTTACTAATACAAGGTGTAAGCATATTTAATCGTCAGTCAAAAAAAAATATAAACATATATATAGCCATAAAAATAACTAAAAATATTTGAAAAAGAAATATAATAGATTAACTAACAATTCAAAATTAAATGAAAACATTTTTGCATTGTCAATCTTTTATGTTTATTTTTTAAATAGTTTTTTCGGTACACTATATATAAATATATATATATATATATATATATATATATATATATATATATATATATATATATATATATATATATACATTTATTTCATTAAAAATTTATATATATATATATATATATATATATATATATATATATATATATAAATTTTTAACGAAATAAATGTTTTTTAAACTGCTTACTTTAATATATCTATACATTAATACACATAATATACAGAGTGTCCGTGAAATACCGTACTTTTTATTAAATAATTGTTGTTAGCTTTAATTTATGGAAGTTCATTTTAATTCGATTTTAGAAAAATTAAATTTTGTAAATTAATTATTTAAAAATATTTATTTAATAATTAATAATTATAATTTGCAATTCCACTCTTAGAAATTACTATCAATATTTTTATTTATATTTACATTTTTATTTATTCTAACATATTTTGATTTATTTGATGGAGGTGTGTCTCAAGGTCGGAATACACTTCTATTAAATATTTTTCGTTTTTAAAAATTTTATTGCTGTTATCTAATTTGTTTTGATTTTTAAATATTCTCATTATATGACGTATAATGTTTTTTAAGTTCATTCAAAAAAATTTTTGTATAAATACTCTGTCACCTGTTGTATATTTCTTAGTTAGTTTCGACAATGGTATAAAACCCGAAACATTTTGACGTATTTTTAAATAAAAGATTGGAATTGCAAATTATAATTAATAAATAAATATTTTTAAATAATTAATTTACAAAATTTTATTTTTCTAAAATCGAACCGTACTTTTTCTTAAGAGTGGGGTGACTGCGCTTACGAGAGAGAGAGAGAGAAGCGCGAGGTAATATTGCTTAATGTCTCTGACGGGGTTACCGCTTTGGCCGCACTCATCATACAAAATGATCATGTCACGTAACTTACTTAGAAGCCGTGTAAATTAGGCATTGTGCACTGATACTACAGAACGTATACAGAAGACTGACAGAAATAAACAAATTGCTCGAACTTGTTAAAAACAATTGACGTCAAAAAAAATTTTTTTTTATTGTGGAGGCGGAGAAATAAACTTTCGAGAAAATTCTGAGAAACAAATCTCTTCAAATAATATAAAATAACCAAATGATCAGACACCAACGGCATGAAAATATACCTGTTACAACAATGGGAAACATATTGAAAAAAAATATAATAAAATAAAACGTTTTTATTGAATGTTTTGACATAATAATAAGATCCATTGCTTAAGCGTTTAGGAATTATTGAGTAGTCAGTTCAAATTCGGCTGACTAATATATCCCGCTTCTGATTGGCTGCTAGTTTTAAAAAATAACTTACTAACTATCCGTGCATCGGATTAAAAAATCGAATAAGGCTTTCGTTTTAGAATTTTATTTTCTACCCGATGCAACAAGAGAGTTCGATACTTCTGGAACATCCTGTATATTATTAATAATATATATTATTTTTTCGTATTAATATTCATCATAATTAAATATTAAATGTAAATTTAACAAAAGTATAACCAGATTCTTATTCATAAGTAAGCTATTATATATAATCTCGAGTTTCATCGAGTTTAGTGAAAGTAAAGGCTAGAAAATTATGTCAATCTGACTTTTGTTAATTAAAAAATTATTGATTATAAGATTAATTTATTTTAACTTTAATCCAAACGTGTGTTTGTGAAATTCAACCATACTTTTCTTTATTAAATTAAATAGTAAGTTAGTTTTTGTAGTTCATTTTTTATTGTTATTTAAAAAAAAAAAAAAAAAAAAGAAAAACTGTGATAAAAAATATTGTGATATTATTAGAGATAATAATGATATTAATTTTAATTATTTTATCAGAATTATATACTATTAGAATGAATCCTAAATTTTGGATTAATTATGTTATAGTAGTAGGAATATTGATTTTTATACCAATAAAATGGGTATTTACGCCATTATAAAAATTTTATTTCACAGTGTTTAATTATATATAATAATTTATAAAGTTTAATACAATCAAATACAATAATTTATTTATTTAGTTCTATGTCTTTTTATTATATTATTCATGTGAATTTTCATACAACAACGTCATCGTTCATGAAATAATATTGCCAATTTTCTAAATAAATTCTAAATTATGTTGTCGTTTAAAAATACAGGCCATATTATTACATAAATGACGAGATGATTGTATAAATAATGTAACGAAAAGTAGTAAAACGTATAAATATTCCCACGCGGGACGCTAGATTCGATTATAAATGCAACGCATTCGAGGATGAGTCAGAACTAATAAGATGCACCATGAATTTTAATTAGTGATATTCCGACTATAAGGCAACCAGTCGGTTTTCCGACCACTTTCGTAGTCGGCGAATATTCCGAAAAGAGAGTCGACTACCCGTCTTTCGTCGACAACTTACACTGGAATTTACAGGAATCATTGCACAATTGATCAAAACAAATCTAGACTGGAGACGTTTTTTTTGACATGAGTAAATCTTAATTCAGCTCTTTCACTTTAGTGAACAATGGATCAGTATTGTTTTTATTTTTTATTTTCATAAAACACAGGGGCGTAGTTACCGCCGTATCAGCCGTATCAGCTATACATGTTTCAATAAATCAATTTACCGAAAAAGGCAAGAAAAGTGTATATTTAATTTGAATTGTTTGGCTAGGTCAATTTCTAGGAGGAAGTGATAACTTATAATCAATCAATAAATATTTATTTTAATTTAATGCAAGCAATTTTGTTTCTTTAGTGAGAAATCTTCACCCTTCATTGGGCCCCCCCCCAAATAATTTTGGTACGGGGCCCCTTCAAGGCGAGCTACGCCACTGATAAAACATGCACTCTGGCCCGTTGGAAGGCAAAAATAAAGAAACAATGCGAAATAAACATAACAAGTTCTGACAAGCGGCAGTTTCGACTTGTGCGCGAATAAACTATTAACGAAGCGTCACGGAAATAGCCGATTATTCTAGTCGACTAGTCGGCCAAAGTCATAGTCGGTACATTTCTAATAATAATATTGATTATTATGGAGAAGACCATCTTACCACAAATAATAAAAATTCTAAAAATAGTGTATTCTACTTAAATTATGCAATTTACAAAAACCCACCCATGGAAATATCAAAATGGAAATATCGTCGTATCCCATTCGCTGATTAAAATTCATGAAGTCACATTGACCAGACCATACACCATAATTTAACACTGTAACAGGAGGATATTGAATTCGAAATGTAAAAATTATTCAATAGTTTTTAAATAACAAAATATTTTTGTAATTTAATGCCTTTTTTCACCAACATAACAATTAAGAACGCTAAATCGAAATTATAAATCGATTCAGTTTTTTTTCATATCGAAAATATGTGGCTTTGTAATTTGGGGTTTTTATTCATTATATTTGATAAGGATATTTCTGATCATAATAACATGATTTATGCAGACTATTAGTCAATTCGTTCAAAATATCGTTATTTATTAACTTTCACATATTCAGCCTTTTTATAGCTACTTTTGCTTTTTTTCTGTATAAATTAATTATAATATTAGTTTTAAAATGATAGATATCTGATTTAGTGGTCAACCCAATATGTGCGTACATTACCTACATTTGGTTTGATCAGCATATTTATTATGGCGTAACATAAAATTTTGTTATACTTACTTATCTAATCTACTAAATTGTCTATATTATTCAATGTGTTGAGATTTACTTTGAGGAATTCCATATTCAAATTAAAACAACCAATGTTATATTTGTATTACGTTATTTATTTTGCAAAATCCACTTTTTTTTTTTTAATTTCGAAAGAATAATTAATTGTTTTACATGTATTCGATCTCTTGGATCATCTTCAGAACATAAAGTTAAATTTATCAGGTTTATATACTGTTTTGCTTATCACGTAATTAGAGGTAATAAAAACTAGTTAACTTGTTCAATATTAAAAAAAAAATACATATTATATTACTAAAACTATATATATTTACCTTGAAGGCCAAGTGAATAAAATCTCTATTATTTTTAAATTCTGATATCTCATTCTCATAACTCATTTTTTAAAATGAAAAACATTAAATTTTGACAAAAAATATAAATTGAATTGAAATTAAAAATATTTTTGCAAATTCTGGAAATTGATAGCAAGCTAAATCGATTAAAAAAGTTTTCGTTTCCTAGATGACCTAGGTAAAAATGGTCGTTCTTTGGGGTCGTTTATTTTGTAACAATATTTTTGTTTTTTGCTCCCAACTCGATAACAAATCAGAACGATAATGTGCGATGAGGAACATAGTTCCAAAAATATATTTTTACAGAATAGGCCTTACAGTTTTCTTGGTAAAATAAATTCTGCCATTTATTTAATTCAAAAAAAAAATTTTTAAAAGAACGTAATGCTCGCAGCTAAGTGCCTGAATATTTTGAATATGATATTTTGGTGGTGACTTTATTTTAACTAAAAAATCTTTATAAATCTTGTTATAAACAAATAATTGATTTTCCTTCAAGCCACCCTCAAAATTTGTAATCAGAACATCAAAATACTAAGGAAAAATCTGTAAAAAAATTACTCAGTGTACGGTAAATCCAGAATGAAATTTTACTGAATCGAATATTGTGTGTTTTTGAAAATAGGCATTTAATCCTTATTGGTAGGAATTTTAGCATTTAATAAATAATTATATAAAAATTCTAACAAATGTACAGGTTGGAAAAAATAAATAATTCATATGTATTTTTTTTTTTTTTTTTAATAAATTTGTGAAAAATTTGGTATAAGAGCTGGCAACGTAACGAAATAGATAATCTCAATACTTAATTTTAGATGTTTCTTTTCATATGGAGGTAAGGATGAAGTACGCCTGGAATCTGACAGCGGCTAGTGTGTTTAAAATCGTTTTAAGGAATCGTTTTTTTAAATAGAAAGTACATATATTAGCAATGATATAGAAAAGAAAAAAAACCAAACGTCACCATCCATGTAAGGGATGTACGACCAGGCTAGATTTTGGTTTGAAATGGATGTCGAAAGAAAGATTCTGGACGAAAATTGGAAATACAATATTTCGATATCTGACTTGGTTTTCGAAATATCGAAAACTGAATATTTAAAAAAAAACTTTCTATTTTCCATATATTGAAAATTATGCCAGATAATGAAAAATTTTATTCTTACATTTGGTCTTATATCGTCAAGGTATCGTAAATACACCATCAAAATTGAAAAAATATGTTTTTTTAATTGTTGGTTTTTACTGAAAGTTGTTAAAATATATCAAGGTGTACTAAGTTTAGTCCCTGGTTTGTAACGCTTAAAAATATTGATGCTACGAACAAAAATTTGGTTCATTTCTGGCTGTCCGTCTGTCAACACGATAACTCAAAAACGAAAAGAAATATCAATCTAAAATTATTATAGCGTGCTTGGGTTGCAAAAAGTAAAGCTGTGTATGTAAATTAGCAAACACAGGTCAATTGTGTCTTGGGTCCGTTGGACCCTTCTTGTAAACAGTTAGAAAAACAACAAAAGTTTAAATGTAAAAAGTGTTTTTTATAAAAAAATAAACAACTTTAGTCTGAAAAATTTTTTCGTAAACATCTCTGTTTACCCGCGATGGCGCAAATAAAGTTGTAACAAAAAAAGGCTTGTCTACATTTATTATATTATGTCAAGTATACATGTTTTGTATATATGTGTGTTTGTTTATTACTGTGTACACTGCGAAAGTGAGAAGAAAGATACTCTTATTACTTTGTGTGGATGAGTGAGTATCTTTTTTTACTTACATAATATAAAAAACGATTGCATTATTATCACTTTCTATACATGGTATTTTTATTTAAAAATCATTTTATATATTATTCTAATAATTAAAAAAAAGAAAAACGTTTTGAAATCATTTGAGTATGGTTGTTGTATATTTAATATGATTTATTTTTATAATTAAATGAAAACAAATAATTGACTGAGTTAATTGTGGAAATACCCTATATAGAAAGTGCTGTGTCAGTGCATTTTTTTTTTTAAATAAATTTCAAGTTCTTAAAAAACCGACTCAATTATTTTATTTGGTTTTCGAAAATTTACGAAAGACCACTAGTTGAAATTACCTATTTATGGCCATCTTTTATGGCTTTGTAGAAAATGGACACCAAAATTTTGGCCTAATTTGCGCCCGCACGGGTAAACAGTGATGTTTATAAAAAACTTTTTTTATGGAACATTTTTACATTGAATATATTGTTGTATCTCTAATGGGTTTACAAGACCCAAAACCCAATTGACCTCTATTGCTCATGAACGACCTCAAACTCACTTTTTACGTCCTGAGTATGCTCAGCTTGATATCTCTTCGTTTTTGAGATACAGCGTCGACAGACCGGCAGACGGAGAGATGAACAGACGGATAAACAAACCGAAATGGACTACTTGGGTGATTTGATGAACATCTACACAAAAAATTTGTTTGTAATTTCACTATTTTTAAACGATACAAATATGGTTCCAAACTATAATATAAATTGATTTCATATATACAGAGCATAAAATATAATTTTAATTTACTAGAAATATACTCATTACCCATCTGTATCAAAGTTCAATAAATAAAGAAAAATCCGAAATTCAGCCGTCTTAAAATTCACTCAAAAATACGTTGTCAGGCCTAGTAACATAATTAATAAATATATTTTTTAACAACCATTTTTTCTTCTCTAAGTTAATAAGCATGTAGATAATTGTATTTTCTATTGTAATATTAATTATAAGTAGATAAAATGTTTTGTATAATACGAAAAATTGAATAACTGTATTTAATCAAAATATTGTTAACCAATTAAAAAAAAAAAATTGTAAACCTATTTTCTAATAATACAATTTTATAAGAAAAATTAAATTTTCTTATTTATTTAATCCAATAATTCACATGCAGAAAACAAGCTATTCACATGCTTACGACACTCACTTACGCAAAATACTTCTGCTTTTATACACTTATGCACAAAAGGTTGCCTATAAAAGCATATAAAAATTTTATTGGAAAAGTACATTTTTGGATTCTTGTTTTTTTTTTTATTTATTAAAATTGGCTTCAGCAAACTTGCTATACAGCCATTATCCAAATAAAATATACAATTATATTACAATAAATAGTAAATAGATCAAAAAAAAAAAATTTACATTCAAGAGAAAATAAAAAAGTTTAATTTAGAAATTAAAAAATAAATTGTTTTCTGGTTTTCAAAAAATAAAAAGATGATTCTCAAACAAACAAAAAAAAAAAAATCATATAAATACAAAATATAAATTGCAAAAAAAAAAAAAAAAAACAAAAAAAAATTCAGTTCAAAAGAGGTTAGGAGAAGGAAAAAAAAAAGTGAAACATACTTTCTAACTTACGAACACAAGGACACATATGGAATTAGATAGGAAGTTCGTCGTCGGTACCCATCGAGACTATATACAAAGGAAATATCACGAAAAAAAACATAGGTTGGGGGCCGCGGGAGGGTTGACAGTAGAGGGGGCTACAGATAATTTTTTTTTTTAATGTGAAACAAAAAAATAGATAAGAAGGGGGGGGGGTTATATTTAAATTTGAAATTTGGACTTGTTGAGGAAGTTGCAAATTGCAGAGAGGATTTAAAATTTATTTAAAGATAGGAGATGGGGAATATAATACGGACCAAAAACGCCCATACGGGCTAGGGAACTTAGAAGTATGGGTCTATGCTGATTAAGGAGTGGGCAGGCGAACGCTATGTGATTTATGTCACAGTAATAAAATCCACATCTAAATCTGGTGTCTGGAACAATATGTATTCGATGTAGATGGGCGGGTAACGAATTGTGGCCTGTTCTCAAGCGACCAATCCTTGTTATGCTTTTTCTGCCCACATCCCATTTGTGGAACCATGTTTCAAGTGATGGAGTTGGTTTTATATCGTATAGCTTACGCCCTTTAGGCGATGTATTCCACCAGATCTTGTGCGGGTGCTTGGTGAGTTATCTTCTGGTCCTGTTTGAACTGCGTCCCTAGCCAACATATCAACAAATTCGTTCCCACGTATACCAATATGTGATGGACACCACACAAAGGCAACGTAGAAACGTTTTTGAATTAGTTTGAGCACGGTGTTTTTGATTAGCACTATAAGAGAGGGAGTTTTGGAGGAAATGCAATTTTGTTTTATCAGGGAGAGGGAACTAAGCGAGTCGGATATTATAGCTGATTTTCTAATACCATTTATCTCCACATATGCGAGTGCCCCCAAAATGGCAACACACTCCGCTGAGAAAATTGAAAAGTTTTTTGAAATACTTAGTGTGGTAGAATGCGCACCACAATGAAACTCGACTCCCACACGTGAGTCTACACCCAACTTAGAGGCGTCTGTATAGATGTAGGTATAGTTGGGGAGAATTGAGAAGAGATAGTCGTTGAAGCCGCTGTCAAGTCCACAGTCAATAAATACCGGAATTTCCGTATATCGGGATGGAAAGTCAAAGGTGAAGAAGGGAGATAAAAGAGATTGATAAATGGGGATTATTGCAAATACACGATGAGCCACCAAGAGAAGAGGGAGATTTTTATTCCTCCAGTAGGGCGAATTTGTACACAGCTGGTTGAGTTGGGCAAGTTTTGGAATTAACGGGTGGGATAAGGAGGAATATTGGTTGAGGAAAAATTTTTTTGCCAAATACAGACGACGGACTATCAATGGAGGATCCGCTGCTTCAATCAAAAGGGCGTTAGTAGGGCAGGAGCGCATTTGTCCTAGGGCAATACGCAAGGATTGAAACTGGATTTTATCTAACTTTGAGGATCGTTGGTTTGATATTGGGCATAGGAGGAATGAGCCATAATCGATGAAACTTCGAATGATTTGTCTGTATATCATAAGTAAAGTACTTTGATGAGCTCCCCACCAAACTTTGGTGAGGCCACGGAGGATGTTAATTCGAGGAGTACACTTACTTACGATATAATCGACATGTGAGTTCCATTGCAACTTTCCATCAAAGATGACTCCTAGAAATTTTGCGGATGGGTGGCAAGGGATGGATGTGTTGAGAAACGGAATTGAATCGATATTGTATCTGTGCCTAGAGAAAACAAGAGCTGAGCTTTTTGTAGCAGAAATTTCCAGATTGATAGATCTTAAATGGTTATGTAGTAAAACTAGAGCGTTTGAAACATTATGTATAGCCGTTTGTAAGGATTTGGACGACGAGTATAGGACAAGATCATCTGCGTATTGCAGGAGTTGATTGGGAGGCTGAATTACATTCTGTAAGCCAGAGGTATAGATATTGAAGAGAAGGGGGCTCAAGACTGCACCTTGGGGTAAGCCCATTGATGCAGTTCTAGGACCGGATAAATGATTTTGGTAGTTGACGGTGAGATGACGAATTTTCCAGGGGGAGCCGACAGAAACGTGAGAATGTTAATGAGAATATTAATGTCAACATTATCGAAGGCTCCTTTCACGTCAATCAAGCAGCAAACCAGGTATCCATTCTCGGAGAGAGAAATCTGGATATCAGTCAAAAGTACAGAAAGGTTATCCAGGGTAGAGGCATTTTTACGGAAGCCTCGTGAGTATGGTGGAACGATGTTATTATATTCACACCACCATTCCAACCTGTTTTTTACTAGGTGTTCCATAATCTTTGATACGCACGAGGCTAGCGCAATGGGGCGGTAAGATTGGTGTACATTAGGGTCTTTATTGGGTTTAAGGATTGGAATAATCATCGTATGTCTCCATTCGTCGGGGATAGATGAGCTACTAAGTACTTGATTTAATATTGACAGAAAAGATGATATTGTACTGTCAGACAAGTTTTTCAACATACTATAGGATATATTATCCGGGCCAGGAGACGAATCCACTAGACCGGACAATACACCCCTCAGCTCACATATTCCGAACGGACGATCCATAGGATGATTATTTTTGGCGGGCAGGGTTTGAATAGGTATTTGGGCAAAGTCTGGAGTCAGATTTTGTAAGAAATATAAGATCCAATTTTGGTTTGATGGAGAAGGTCTCCTATACATCTTAACCTTATTCCAGATCTCTTTAATAAGCGTACTCCTGGAGAGACCTTCGCCAAAAATCTTCCAGGAGTTCCGCTTTTTTTCCTTAAATAGACGCCTGGTTTGTGCCTGGGTTCTTCTAAAATTACAAAAATTTTCTTGTGTAAAATTGGCCTTGAGGGACCTCAAAGCCTCCTTCCTGGTTTGAGTTTGCAATTTACATTCGTCATCCCACCAAGGTGTTGGGGAAAACGGTTTTTTAGGACATTTGGAATTTGGAATGGCTATATCCCCAGCAGAGGCCAAACTTTGATGAAAACTGGTATACCATTCCAAGGGATTATTATCGGATGTGGGGGTTGGAAGAAAGTCGTCTACAGTACGAGAAAACAGAGACCAATCTGCTCTTTCGAACCGTCTACGGGGGGTATGTCTGGGGAGGACTAAATGATGTCGATGATTTAACGTAATTAAAATGGGAAAATGATCGCTAACAAATATTTAATTGTCTGCAACAATAACAAGAATTATTATTTTTATCAAAAATAAAATAAATTGATAAATCCAATATTTTTGCATAACAGTTACAATTTTGTTTGTTTGTTTGTGATATACCTTTTTGTTTATAACTGAGGTGAGTCGGATACTTTATATACATATATCTGTTTTTATACCATGCATATATGAAATATACATAGTATATTAAGTTTAGTCCCAAGTTTGTAACGCTTAAAAATAATGATGCTAGGAACAAAATTTTATCATACGTGTTCATAGAATCACCTAATTAATCCATTTCCGGTTGTCCGTCTGTGGACACGATAACTCAAAAACGAAAAAAGATATCGAGCTGAAATTTTTACAGCGTACTCAGGACGTAAAAAGTGAGGTCAAGTTCGTAAATGAGCATCATAGGTCAATTGGGTCTTGGGTCCGTGAGACCCATCTTATAAACCTTTAGAGATAGAACAAAAGTTTAAATGTAAAAAATGTTCCTTATCAAAAATTAAACAACTTTGGTTTGAAACATTTTTTCGTAAACATCACTGTTTACCCGTGAGGGCGCCAATTAGGCGGAAATTTTATAATATGTGTACAAACTATACACTAAATGTCGGTCGGTAATGCAGAAACCTATAAAGTCATTTACATATGTACTATACTTTATTAGTTATGTATGTGTCACATGTTTGTATGTGTTATGTGATAAAGAAATCAACACTGACTATGCATGGTATTTCAACAATTAACTCAGTCAATTGTTTGTTTTCACTTGTTGTAATACTAAATTTGTTTTTAATATATTTTTTCTAAAAACTTATTGTGTCTTTTAGTAAATGTAAATTAAATTAAAATTTTTATTGCATATATTTAAGAATAAAATCAACTTTTAAGAGGTGGCTGAGGATGATTCTCCGCCAGACCCTTCTCGGAGGGGTCTGGATGACCCTCCTCCAAATCCAGATACTCCAGTAAATATTAATAATCCACCCGATCTACCCAACATCTCGAAGAAAAAACCTGTCTACGAATATGCGATAAATTCACTGGGACCTTTCAAAGTATTTGTAGAGTCAAACGAAAAAAATTTAGGAAGATTGCATCCGTTGGCAATTGGGCGCATATTGTTTAACAATAATGTACCCAACATTGTCAAAATAGAAAACTTGGGACGCAATAGGATTTGTATCCAATTTAACTCCCGTACTGCCGCTAACTCTTTCTTGGACAATCCTGTTCTCAAAACTGAAAACCTTCGCGCCTATGTTCTTACCCACTGTGTCACACGAGTCGGTGTTGTTAAAGACATCGATGAAAATATTGACGAACAAATTATTCTTGAAAATATGAAAAATAACAAAAACATTAAAACTATAAAAGTTCATCGAATGTCAAGGAGAACAACATCTCCCGATGGCACACCATCCTATAAACCTTCCACAACCATTCAAGTAACCTTTGAAGGTTGAAATCTTCCCGATTATATTACCTTATTTTATTGTTCCCGTCCCGTAGAAATGTACACTTTTCCCGTGACCCAATGTTACAATTGCTGTAGATTTGGGAACATTACAAAAAACTGTAAAAGCTCTCCACGTTGTGCCAAATGATCCGAAGACCACCAATCATTGAATTGCACAAAAGATGACAGCTTACCTAAAATATGCATTAGTTGCAATGGTGACCACTCTGCTACCTATAAGAACTGTCCAGAGTATAAAAGGCAAGTTGCCATTAAAAAAATTATGGCCTCAGATGGCTTAACATATTTTGAAGCCAGTGGTAAAGTACCCAAAATCTTAAGCAATGTAACCCTTCCTAATCCTATTAATGTGTCGTCTACCCCGCAACAATTTCCGTTACTTTCGTATAACTCTTCTCCAATCGCCACAACGACTAGACAAACAATTCGACGAACGTACTCTAAGGCTACTACTTCACCAACTACCGCCCCTGTTCCCAAGAAAAGAAAAGATTCCTCTCCCCTTACAAATCCTATTGCGACCCAAATTGATAATTTGTTGATTAACCCCAACGGTAGGTCGAATTCTCCCATATTTTATAGCTTACCATCTACTTCTACTACATTACCCTCCCCCAACGACCAATTTTTTTCTACACTTATCTCAGTTTTGAACTCCTTTGAATTAGACCCAACTATCAAAGCAAACATTGTACAAGCTATTATAAATAAAATCACTAATGGATCAGGTGTCCCAAGAACTCAAACTGCTTCAATGGAACATCCGAAGCATCAATCAAAATAAACCCAACCTGGCTCTCATTTTATTTACCTATCCCATTGATGTTGTATTGCTTAGTGAAACTTGGCTAAAACCAACCTCAACATCAAAAATTCGTGGATATCAAATTTTCCGGAATGATAGATATGATGGCTGTGGTGGCACTGCGATTCTTGTAAGGAGGGGCGTTTCTGCTCAACTCATTCCGATTGAGTCGAATAACCCTTTTTTCCAGGTAATCGCGGTGAGAGTTGCTGGCATATCTATAGTTTCCATCTATAATAATTCTTCTCAAAATATTTTATCTTCCGAAGAACTTAACCTAATGTTTCAGAATGTTCCCGAACCTATAATAATTGCCGGTGACTTAAATTATCATTGTCCTCTATGGGGTTGCACTGCGTCCGATAGAGGAGGTGATATTCTAGTGGAATTCATGGATTCCAATAACTTGGTTTGCATGAATGACGGATCACCGACAACTATACCTTCACCTCAACAAAGATCATCTGCTATCGATATCTCTTTTTGTTCTCCTCACCTAAGCTTAATTTCGTTCTGGCATACATTAAATGAAAGCTATGGTAGCGATCATTTTCCCATTTTAATTACGTTAAATCATCGACATAATTTAGTCCTCCCCAGACATACCCCCTGTAGACGGTTCGACAGAGCAGATTGGCCTCTGTTTTCTCGTACTGTAGACGACTTTCTTCCACCCCCACATCCGATAATAACCCCTTGGAATGGTATTCATCGCTTGGTCTCTGCTGGGGATATAGCCATTCCAAATTCCAAATGTCCTAAAAAACCGTTTTTCCCAACACCTTGGTGGGATGACGAATGTAAATTGCAAATTCAAATCAGGAAGGAGGCCTTGAGGTCTCTCAAGGCCAATTTTACACAAGATAATTTTTGTAATTTTAGAAGAACCCAGACACAAACCAGGCGTCTATTTAAGGAAAAAAAGCGGAATTCCTGGAAGATTTTTTGCGAAGGTCTTTCCAGGAGTACGCCTATTAAAGAGATCTGGAATAAGGTTAAGATGTATAGGGGGGCTATCAACCCATATCCTCCTTCTCTATCAAACCCAAATTGGATCTTAGAAAATCTGACTCCAGACTTTGCCCAAATACCTATTCAAACCCTGCCCGCCCAAAATAATCATCGTATGGATCGTCCGTTCGGAATGTGTGAGCTAAGGGGGTGTGTTGTCCGGTCTAGTGGATTCGTCTCCTGGCCCGGATAACATATAATATAGCATGTTTAAAAACTTGTCGGACAGTACAATATCATCTTTTCTGTCAATATTAAATCGACTACTTAGTAGCTCATCTATCCCCGACGAATGGAGACATACAATGATCATTCCAATCCTTAAACCCAATAAAGACCCTAATATACACCAATCCTACCGCCCCATTGCGCTAGCCTCGTGCTTATCAAAGATTATGGAACACCTAGTAAAAAAACAGGTTAGAATGGTGGTGTGAATATAATAACATCGTTCCACCATACTCACGAGGCTTCCGTAAAAATGCCTCTACCCTAGATAACCTTTTTGTACTCTTGACTGATATCCAGATTTCTCTCCCCGAGAATGGATACCTGGTTTGCTGCTTGATTGACGTGAAAGGAGCCTTCGATAACGTTGACATTAATATTCTCCTTAACATTCTCACGTCTCTGTCGGCTTCCCCTGGACTAACTTCATTCATCTACGAATTTTTATAAATTCGTCATCTCACCGTCAACTACCAAAATCATTTATCCGGTCCTAGAACTGCATCAATGGGCTTACCCCAAGGTGCAGTCTTGAGTCCCCTTCTTTTCAATATCTATACCTCTGGCTTACAGAATGTAAATTTTGCTACATAACCATTTAAGATCTATCAATCTGGAAATTTCTGCTACAAAAAGCTCAGCTCTTGTTTTCTCTAGGCACAGATACAACATCGAATCAATTCCGTTTCTCAACACATCCATCCCTTGCCACCCATCCGCAAAATTCGTAGGAGTCATTTTTGATGGAAAGTTGCAATGGACTTCCCATGTCGAATATATCGTTAGTAAGTGTACTCCTCGAATTAACATCCTCCGTGGCCTCACCAAAGTTTGGTGGGGAGCTCATCAAAGTACTTATGATATACAGACAAATCATTCGAAGTTTCATCGATTATGGCTCATTCCTCCTATGCCCAATATCAAACCAACGATCCTCAAAGTTAGATAAAATCCAGTTTCAATCCTTGCGTATTGCCCTAGGACAAATGCGCTCCTGCCCTACTAACGCCCTTTTGATTGAAGCAGCGGATCCTCCATTGATAGTCCGTCGTCTGTATTTGGCAAAAAAATTTTTCCTCAACCAATATTCCTCCTTATCCCACCCGTTAATTCCAAAACTTGCCCAACTCAACCAGCTGTGTACAAATTCGCCCTACTGGAGGAATAAAAATCTCCCTCTTCTCTTGGTGGCTCATCGTGTATTTGCAATAATCCCCATTTATCAATCTCTTTTATCTCCCTTTTTCACCTTTGACTTTCCATCCTGATATACGGAAATCCCGGTATTTATTGATTGTGGACTTGACAGCGGACATGCAAATTATGGCTCGCCCTTCGTCAATTCCACTTTCAATGATTACCTTTCCTCAATTCTCCCCAACTATACCTACATCTATACAGATGCTTCTAAGTTGAGCGTAGATTCACGTGTGGGCGTTGCGTTTCATTGTGGTGCGCATTCTGCCACACTTAGTATATCTGAACTTTTTTCAATTTTCACAGCGGAATGTGTTGCCATTTTGGAGGCACTCTCATACGTGGACTCAAACAGTATTAGAAAAACAGCTATAATATCCGACTCGCTGAGTTCTCTCTCGCTAATAAAACAAAATTGCATCTCCTCTTAAACTCCCTCTCTCATAGTACTAATCAAAAACACCGTACTGAAACTAATTCAAAAACGTTTCTGCGTTGCTTTTGTGTGGTGTCCATCACACATTGGTATACGTGGGAACGAATTTGTTGATATGTTGGCTAGGGTTGCAGTTCATATTGGACCAGAAGATAATTCGCCTCCACCCGCACAAGGTCTGTGGGCTATCTGCAAAAGTTCTATGCTGAGTGATTGGACCCAAATGTGGAATACATCGCCTAAAGGGCGTAAGCTATATGATATACAACCAACTCCATCACTTGAAACATGGTTCCACAAATGGGAAGTGGGTAGAAAAAACATAACAATGAAATGGTCGCTTGAGAACAGGCCACAATTCGTTACCTGCCCATCTACAACGAATACATATTGTCCCAGACACCAGATGTAGATGTGGACATTTTTATTGTGACATAAATCACATAACGTTCGCCTGCCCACTCCTTAATCAGCATAGACCTATTCTTCTAAGTTCCCTAGCACGTATGGGCGTTTTTGGTCCGTATTATATTCCCCATCTCCTATCTTTAAATAAGCTTGAAATCCTGTCTGCAATTTGCAACTTCCTCAACAAGTCCAAATTTCAAATTTAAACATAATCCCCCCCCCCCTTCTTATCTATTTTTTGTTTTATATTTAAAAAAAAAATTATCTGTAGCCCCCTCTACTGTCAACCCTCCCGCGGCCCCCAACCTATGTTTTTTTTCGTGATATTTCCTTTGTATATAGTCTCGATGGGTACCGACGACGAACTTCCTATCTAATTCCATATGTGTCCTTGTGCTCGTAAAATAGAAAGTACGTTTCATTTATTTGTATTTTTATTAATTTTTTTCTTCTTCTCTGTCTGCTCCTACTCTTTTTTGAACAGATTTTTTTTTATTTTTTCTTTATTTGCAACTTATATATTGTGTTTATATGATTTTTTGTTTGTTTGTTTGAGAGTCATCTTTTTATCTTTGGATACCAGAAAACAATTTATTTTTATTTTTTAATTTCTAAATTACACTTTTTTTTTCTCCTGAATGTTAATTTTTTGTTTTTCTGATTTATTATTTAATTATTTATTGTAATATAATTGTATATTTTATTTGGATAATGGCTGTATAGCAAATTTGCTGAAGCCAATTTTAATAATAATGAATAAACTCACTTAAATTATCGCGGTTCCATTTATCCAATCAGATTGACTGGATGAACAAAGCTCATACCGGATATTGATTACTAAGCACAACATGTAATTGAATTCAAATTATTTGTGTTAACCACGGCCAGAGGCGCTGATGGGTTTCGTGGACACCATTCGATAGCTCGATCTCTCTGATTTGATTCATCCAGCTAGCAGAGAATGTATCGGTAAAGAAGAAGCGAAAGTCAATGCTAATTTTTTTCGCATGAAATTTAATGCTATCTCTGAATGTCTACGCAAACTAAATCAGTATAATCGACTAGATATATCTCGTTATTACCTGTATAGCGCCGAAGGGTATACTTGAAGGGGGGTGTGTGGACTGTATAAGGAAAATTGTGTTTTCATGGAAAAGTATAGGATAATATGTTTTTATTCACTATTGTTGAACTTAATGAACTTAACACTTTATTCTTTGTGAAAATTACATAAAAATTATAATTATTTTGATTCATAACATTCCCTTTTAATTATTGTTTTATTTGCAGCCATTAAACATGTTATCACACTGATTGCTGCTAATCGACTATCCTCGATTGTAGCTTACTTACCTATGTACATTCAAGCAAGTATGCTCAGACCGGACTAAAACGAATCAAACACACATCACACTCAAAGAGGCGACCCGTTGAACAGTAACAACTGTTCAACGTTCAGTACGCACTGTCCCTTGATTCCATTCTAGTCGGAACATACTGGCCCGCGTTGAAGGATTAGGAATCCTTCAATTAATAAAATTCTTATTATATTCCTTGAGTAGTTGACACTGGTAAGGGTGCTAATTTGGTAATAGGTCGCTTATACGTTCCGCTTTGAGTTTTAATCAGAACGACGCGCACATAGCCGCCAGGCCCTGGATACGTTTCTTGTACTCGCCCCAAGGACCACTGTCCTGGAGGTAAGTTATCATCCCTTACGAGTACCAATGCTCCTATCGTAATATTTGGTTTAACATCTGACCACTTTGGTCTGTTTTGCAATTGAGATAAATAATCCTTAGACCATTTTGACCAAAAATGTTGCTTCATTTGTGTGATTTGACCATAGATCCTCAATGTGTTGAACTTTTTACTAATTAAATCTTCTTCCGGTAATTGTTGATTATAATCTCCGGTTATAAAATGCATAGGACATAAATATGAAAAATCATTGGGATCACTGGACAACCCACATAATGGTCTAGAATTTAAAACTAATTCAATCTGACTTAAAAGTGTTGAAAATTGTTCAAAAGTAAGATGACTGTTATGGGTGATTCGATTTAAATGAAACTTGACTGATTTAACCGATGCCTCCCACAACCCTCCCCAATGAGGACTGTTGGGTGGAATAAATTTCCAAGTTATTTGTTTCGACGTGCTATATTCATCTAAGGCTTTTGAATGCTTTTTATCTTTTAGTAGCTGATACAATTTATTTAATTGATTACTAGCACCTTGGAAATTAGTTCCATTGTCGCTAAATATTAAAGATGGAGTACCTCTACGGGCTGTAAAGCGAGTTAGTGCTGCCATAAATGCATTAGTGGACAAGTCTGAAACTAATTCCAGATGTACTGTTTTTGACGCCATACAAACGAATACTGCTATGTATCCCTTTGTGGTTACAGGTTTTCTTAACGTTGATTGTTTAATAATTATTGGACCACAATAATCAATTCCGACACTTTGAAAAATGCGAGTAGGTATTACCCGTTCTTCCGGTAAATTTGCCATCAATTGTTGTAGTCTGACGTTTTTGAACCTAGCACACTTAACACAGTTAAGTATTATTTGTTTTATCTCTCTTTTTGCATTTATCGGCCAATATTTCTTTCTAACGTTTGACATAACCGTTTGGTTTCCCGCGTGTAATAATATTTCGTGATGATATCGCAAGATTAACCGAGTTACGTAGTGTTTTGCCGGTAGTAAAAGAGGATGTTTTTGTGTAAACGGTATTTTTGCGTTTTCCAGCCTTCCGCCTACCCGTACTAAACCATTTTCATCTAGAAACGGATTCAGCTGTTTAATGGTATTGATTTTTAAACAATTTAGATTACCGTATTTTTTCAATGTTTCGATTTCCGTGTTGAAACCGTCTAATTGAATTAAACTAATAACGAAATTATGCGCTTTTTCCAATTCTGTACAGGTTAAGTAATTGTTCAACTTTTTCTTTGCTTTTAAAGTTTCTATGAATCGGAAGCAATATGCGAAGGTACGTATAAGTTTATTGAAATTTGAGAAACGATTGAATGTTAAATTCCATTTGTTTTCTACATGCGCACATGTAGCAACTTTTCGTTGTTCTGGTAAGTTTTTTAGTTTTTCTTCATTTACAGGCCATTCTGTCTGTTCTAAACCTAACCAGTGTGGACCGTGCCACCATGAGCTTAATACAAATACTTCCGGGGAGCCAACACCTCGTCTTATTATATCAGCTGAGTTTTCTGCTGAAGATACGTGTCTCCACTCAGCATTAAGCGTTAATTCCTGTATTTCTGAAACTCGATGCGAAACAAGCGTGTTCCATTTATTACTGGGGGAATTAATCCACGATAAAACTATTTTTGAATCTGTCCATAAATGTATACTGTTTATAGCAATTGTTGTTAGAATTTTGGATATTTTATTTACAAGACGTGATAATAAAACAGCACCGCATAATTCTAGCCGTGGTAGTGATATAACCTTTAGTGGTGCGACTCGCGATTTGGAGCATATTAAGTTTGTATTAATTTGTCCATTTGAATATTTTATACGAAGGTATATACAAGCTCCGTATGCTTGCTGACTAGCATCATGTTACGATGTAACCGTTCATTAGTATGAAGTTGTCTTTATATTCAACCATCTTGTGGTTAACACTAGCCTTCATATATCTATTGGTCTGTTAAACGTCAAAAATGTTAGGGTTTTTGTTTTTAATAAATGTAGTGGGGAGAAATTTCGTTAGATAGTTATAAAAATGAGATACGGCTCCTGCTTCTCTGGTGAACCGCCTCAGCGAACATATCACTGACACGCTAAGGGGATAATACAATATGGCCTAGCAGATCACAACGTGGTTTTGTGTGTTAAAAAAAAAAAATAAATAAAATAAATGGATTTTATATACTATGGTAAACGTACGGTAAAATGAATATATACGATGTCTTGAAGGTACTGTAAACTTTTAATTTGGCTTTGCTTGCATTGTTATCAATCAATCCACGCTATGTCGAGGTAAATTTTAATAATTTTTAAGTCGATACATACGTATCCATTGGTTCAAGGATGTTGCGAAATGGTTGTTTTTTTTTATATTCACGGCGTGAAAGACGCTTAAATTATTTGTAATAGTTATTTAAAAAGTTTTCAAGAAAAATCTAACACGTGTCTTCTGATGATGTTTTGTATGTTTATGTCGCGGTTTTGCTACGACAAACGTGTTAATCGTTTCATTTGTATACACTCTAGATTTTGTTGATAAATTTAGGTCGGTATATACCTTTTTAAGTAAATTTTTGAAGTTTAATATATGGTTAAGATTGTTTTGGAAACTCGTGTTAGTAGCGCGGTTTATTATGACGTTTTCATTTTAAGTCTATGTAAAACGTATTAAAAATTTCATTATGGTACACTCTGGTTTTGTTAGTAGATTTTAGGTCGATATATATATATATATATATTTTAGTAGATTACTAAAGTTTAATTTTAGTTAAGATTGCGATTAATCTACAGTAGACGTAATGCGTCATGTCGAACTCACTTGTTAAGTTTTTCTTGATAGTTTCTGAAAATTAGGTTAGTATTGTAGTTCATTATAACGTCGTTATTTTCTTAAGCTGGTGTAAAACGTGTCGAACGTTTCACTATTATTCAATCTAGATTTTGTGATAAAATTTATGTCGATATATATATATATATATATAAATATGTGCTTTATTAGATTGTTAAGTTGAATTTTTGGTTGAGATTGTCTCTAAGTTTTAGTAAACGCTAAAGTTTGAGTGGCATTCGCTTGTTGAATTTTATTAAAAAAAAATAGTCTTCAAGATTATGTTATTTGAGTAGTTGATTACATTTTTGGTAATTTAAGTTCGTGTTAAAAATTGTCAATGCTCTATTTTTGATATTGTTAAATAAATTGTTATCTACCAAAATTTGTGGTACTTTATGATACCTTTTTCAGATATTGGCGATATTGAGGTTGACCTACACTGATGCATATTGGGGTTCCTTGACAAGGAATTAGATCAGCGAATAAATCCTCTGGGGATGGTTTTGAGTTCTATTACTCGATACCCTGCTTTGGGCCCACTTTAACACCTGGTACTCGCTTACAACGTAAATCAGACTCTGATTAATTAATTAATTAATAATCATTTTCACCGTCTACAACACTTCATCAAATATATTTGTATATCTTACAATTTCGTATATCGTAACCCCCACCTAATATTTTTCATTACAATCACAGAACCCATGTAGTTGTATACACTTTGGTTCTAAGTCGAGCAAAAGCGACCGTTTAATTGTTAACCCTTTTAGTTCAGGAAGTTGTTTCTTAAACTCCTGCCAAGATAATAATATTTCAGGTGGTATTGGATCATCCCAATTAAGTTTTTCTAACCAAAGTTTTTGCATTAGAAGTTTAGCTTTAATTGTTACTGGATCGATCAAACCTAGTGGATCGAAGATCTGTGCGATACCCGATAAAACTTGTCTTTTGGAATTTCCCACGTTTTGTATTTCGTCCGTTATAGTGAGCGAAAAAGCATCTGAGTCAGAATTCCAAATTATTCCTAGGGTTTTCGATATTGAACTACAGTTAGACAATTCATTAAAGGTTGAGACCGAATCGTTTGATTGGTAATCAGTATCTAGTGAGTTGAAATTAGATTTCCATTTATGCAGTTGAAATCCACCTTTTTTTAAAAGTTCAATTAATTGTCCTTGTAATTCCTTAACTGAATCTATTGAATGACTTCCAAATAATATTTCATCCATGTAAGTGTCTCGTTTTAGTATCAATGACGCTAGCGGATAGTTTAGTGCTTCATCTTCTGCTAGTTGAAAGAGACATCTTTGAGCAAGATATGGTGCACAAGTAGTGCCATATGTAACAGTTGTTAACTGAAGAGTTTGTATCGGCTCTTCTGGGGTATTACGCCATAATATTTTTTGAAGAGCTTGATGATGTTTTTGGATTCTTATCTGTCTAAACTTTTTCACTATATCGCAAGTCATCACGTATTGATGAGTACGAAATCTTAGAATTATGTCGAATAATTCACTTTGTTTGGGGGGTCCTAGTAAAAGGATATCGTTCAGAGATTTGCCGCTTGTAGTGGGCATAGACGCATTAAATACTACTCGTGAAGGAGTTGCACTATTTTCCGGTTTTATTACCGCATGATGTGGTAAATAATATTCACTTTCAGGTGTGAATTCTAATTGTTGGTTCCGTTCTATTTGAACAGCATGTCCAAGAGATAAATGCGTGTCTATAAACGATTTGTATTCTAAGAAATATTCTGGATGTTGTTTAAATCTTTATTCCAGAACGCGAAATTGAGCTAAAGCTTTGTTGTATGAATTGCCAAGACAGCATTCATAATTTGAGATTAGAGGTAATTCTACATGATATCTACCATTAGAATCTCGTATTGTGGTTTCTGTAAATGTACGTTCACATTGCTTTTCTTCAGCACTTAATGGGGGTTTTTCGGACAATTCTTCCAATTGCCAAAACTGTGCAATTGAGTCTGTTAAATCAGATTGTATAGCCAAGTTAACTGTACCTACACTCGTTGTAGTATTAAGTGGAATACTTCCAGATATAACCCAACCGAAATGTGTGTTTTGCATCGCGGGTAAGTTAGATCTTAATTTCACAAATCCATTTCTTAATATATCGAAGAACATATCTGCACCTATAAGTAGGTCTATAACACCCGGTTCATTAAAACTGGGATCTGCTAAATGAAGATCTACTGGGATTGACCAGTTTTCAACATTTATTTTTGTGTGTGGTAGTTCACAAGTAATTTTGTCTAATACTGAAAATTGCAATTTCTGTTTGAAATTCGTTAAACGTGAAGCTACACAAATGGTTACTGCCTTTGTAACTGTTTTTTGCGATTTCGAGATTCCCAACACCGTTGTGTTTTGAGAATACGCCTTTAATTTTAATTTGTCTGCAAGCGCGGAACTAACAAAGTTGAGCTCGCTGCCACTATCTAATAGTGCTCTACATTTTATAAATTTGCCTTGATTATTCATTATCAAAATCTGAGCTGTACATAACAAAACCTGTGATGGTTGTTTATGAGTAGATAAAGATGCCTTTACTTTATCTTCCGTTTTTTTCCATTGGTGTGACTGGGATCTTATCTTCTGATTCACCCTGTAATTCCGGAGTGGAATCTGTCAGATGCAATTATGAATGATGCTTTTAATTGCAAGTTCTACATGAAGTAGATGTGCACTTACGGTAAGAGTGCGAGTATCCTAAGCAATTGAAACAAAGATTCAATTTCTTCACGGTTTTCTGTCTATCATACACAGATGATTTGAGAAATTCGGGACAATTTCTGATTGTATGATCCTTTGAACATACAGGACATTTTTTAACCCTTGGTTGGTTTTTATTCGCCTTTACAAAGTGTGAACTTCTATTTGTTTTCGTAACATTAGAATCGGACGATAATTCTAGCGCGTTACATCTATGTTCTAAATATGTAAAATATTCATCTAATGTTGGTAGGTCTGAACTAGATCTTTGTAATTCCCATGCCCTTCTTGTTGGTATATCGACCTTCTGATTCAGCAAAAAAATAATCAAAACATCCCAATTTGCTGTTTCAATATTTAATGCTTTGAGAGAATTTATGTGTTGCCTAACTTTAGTAATTAATTCACGCTGTTATGAAATTTTTGTTATTGGAACAAACATTTCATCTCAAACCTGTCTCAAACCTGTCAATTGGAACGGACCTAAATTAGATATATATTTTTAGTTACTGGTCAGTGGCGCTCTACTCGCCCTAGCTATGGTCATGTTTGGAATAGATATACTTACTTCTTCTTACATCAGCATTTGACCAGTCATGTCAAATTAATTGACTAAGTACGCATGGCGTACATATATACATAATGGAACTTAACCATAAATAATGGAGAAATATTCAATTTACAATTTGATTAAACTAATTATGAAATGATTTACTGAAATCATCTTGACAATTTGTGTTACCATTAATCCGGTGAGATATGATTTTATTTGTTTAAATTAATACAACTTTTTTTGGTTTTTTAAATAACCTCAAAATGTTCGGCACGTGTTATTCAAATAGCCAATTATATATTAATTATTTTTGGTTAAAATAGTTATGCTTAAATATCACTTGTAGTGAGATAAGTATTTTAGGTTTGAAAGATTTTTACATATTTGTAAATTGTTTTTGCTAATTTGTATATAAATGTATATAGAGAAACCTTCATAGAAATTGTATTATATTATATTATTAATACTTTCTATAGAATCGAAACCTTGGTTTGTCATAAGTTTTGTAAATACCTTATTTGAGTTTATAAATTGTACATATTTCATTTGGATGATAAATAAATGATCTCTTGTATATAGTAAAAACAACATTTCATTAATCTTTCTTACAGCGCCAAACGGAGTATGGGATTTCGGTGAAGCCGATTCCTATTTCACACGGCTACGTCCGTACTCCATGTGGAAGATCTACCTTCTTCTGGGGGTATGTGTTAACACCGTTTAGCACATGCTTTATGGGCCCACACACGTTTTTTCATTGACAATTTTATATTACAACATAGATTTTTGAATCTTTAGAAATTTTGATTATAATTAAAATTTTAGTTATAGCAGATTTAACCCCTACAAGGGTTAGTTTTTTTTTCTGCTACATTTGGTAGCAGATATTTCACATGGTGCTTGTGAAATCTGACTCCCTTGCCTTTGGCCTGTCATACTATTTTTTTTTGGCTTGTGGTGACAAATCAAAATTGTTACTCCCTTTTTTTTTAGAACTGTTGATGCGTTTTAAATTTGTTTAGGTACTTTGGTTTAAATTACATTAAAATTTGAAATACTTTACAATATACTAATAATGGCAGAGAAAAATCAGGACGCTGATCTTACTCCAACAAACGAGGTATCGTCTCCAGTATCGACGCCAGTGTCAAAAGGAACCAGACGAAAGAAACAACCTATGACTCCGGTAAGACAAACTTCTCTCTTCGTTAAGGAACTCGCGTTCCTGACACATAAGTTAACAACTTCGGTTGTAAAAAATCAGGAAGCAATTTCTGTACCGCATTCTCTAAATATACAAGATGTTTTAAAAGAAATTACACTCTTAAATGTGTTGGAACCTGTTTCAATTGTTAACTTCATCGCTTCAGTAGATGATGTTATGGCCTTGCATCTTTTTCCGGAACCTTCGATCGTTAAAAATTTGGTTTCCAGGGTACAACCTCAGTCCAGGCCCAAGTGGTCTACATTTATTGGTCAGGATTTAATATGGCTCCAAATTCGTGATAATTTGTTAGCTTGTATGCCTCCCCCTGAGTTGCAATCATTAATTTCTTGGTTTGTCCGTAGACTTCAACGTTCTGACGAAAAATTTTACGATTTTTGCCATTCGGTGCGCAAATATGCCCGTATTGTCTGTCCGTCTTTTTCCGAATTAGAGATTATTAGTATAATTTTTTCAAATATTAACGCACTTACGTTTGATTTGAGTTATACGTGGGATATGCCTCACTCGTTTGATCTATTAGAGTCCTTGGCTTTGAAGATTAACTTAATACAGCTTAAGAAGCTTTCCTTTGAGGAAGATTCGAAAACTTCCTTACATTTACAAACGACTCATACTTCGTCGAACCCCTCACCAAACATGCCTTCTTCATCTAAAGCTGCATCACGTTCTCAGTCGTCCTCTTCAAGTACTTCCTCCTTTAGGTGTGCGTATTGTAAAAGGTATGGACATCTGTTGGCGTCGTGCCCCATTCGTCCTCCACGACCCGCATCTTCGGCTTCTGTTGCTCAACCCGTAGAACAGAAGCCCTTAAATTCAAAAAACTAATTTTCGCCCTCCCTACCCGGTCGTTAAAGCTGCCTCTAATATACTTATCTTTTTATAAGCAGCCCTTTTTAGCATTACTAGATTCGGGTAGTTCATGCAACCTTATTTCCACGTCGTCCTTACGTACGTTAGAGTCCCGTTTAAGAATTAAAATTTATTCTGATTCTTCGTATGCCGACCTACCCGGTGGAAATCGACTTCTATTGTCAAGTTATTGTTTTTTACCATGTAAAATTGGTCCTTTTACATGGAGGGCAAAATTCTATATTTCTCCAATTATTCCATTTCCAGTCATTATTGGATCTGAAACACTCGCTCACTCTCAGCTAGTCATCGATTTTGCATCCTCGCATGTTGCCTTTTCGTTTAATAGAAACGTAAAACTCTCCTTTGTTCCGTCGGAAAATAAAACGCCGTTATTCAACGTAATTTCAGAAGCTGTTGCTCCTCTATCGAAACGACAATCGAGTCGCCTTGAGTCTGTCTTGTCATTGTACTCTTCTGTACTGTCCTCGAGACCTGGTTTGGCTCGTGATTTCGAATACAAATTGATTTTAAAAGACCCTGAACCTGTCCGAAAGTCACCTTATTATCTTCCGAAAGACAAGTTGAAGCTTTTAGAAGATCATATCCAAGAACTATTGGACTGGGATGTTATTTCACCTTGCGTTTCTCCGTACGCTACTCCCGTCTTTTTTGTGCCTAAACAGTCAGGCGTTAGACTTTGTGCAGACTATAGGTTCCTCAATCCAAAAATCCAGTTTGATCCACTTACTTGTGGTAAAATGAGTTCAATATTCGACTCGTTAGCGTCGGCTAATTACTTTTCTATCATGGACATGAGTAAAAGCTTTTATCAAATCCCCTTAGCCCCAGAGTCTAGATCTATCACGGCAATAATCACCCCTTTTGGCCAGTTTTGTTTTAATAGACTCCCTTTTGGCCTAGTCAATAGCTCTCAAGCTCTAAATCGTTATTTGTTGCGAGAATTCTCCGATTTCCGCAAAGAAGGCTTCTTCCTACAATACTATGATGATTTAATCATATATTCTGCAAATTTAGATAATCATATTTCTCAACTTGAAAGAGTTTTTCAGCGTTTCAGAGACCTTAACTTAACTATAAACCCCGATAAGCTTAAACTTTGTATGACCCGACTTAAGCTGCTCGGCCATGTTGTGTCCAATATGGGAAAACTCCCGGACCCCGAAAAGTGCGCCGCCATTTCTTCCCTCCCCTTTCCAAAAAACTTAAAGGAAGTAGAGAAATTTGTAGGTATGTGCGCCTTTTACGCTAAGTTTATCCCTAATTTTTCTTCGATTATAGCACCTCTTAATGCCCTTAAAAGGAAAAATGCGAAATTTATTAACAGAACACTGGCTAAATGAGGATGAATTGAGTTTTTATCAGATTAAGAATTATGCTCCCATATCATACTTTTGTAGACAGGATTTTAAGAATGGCGGGTGTTTAATTTTAACTTCGAACAACTTTGTTGGAAAAATAAAAGTAAAAGAGAATCTGAATAATTTAAGCATTGAAAAAGTTTTTGAATGCGCAGCTATCGAAGCTTCTATTGACGATAAGTCAATTGTACTAGTTTGTATTTATAGACCACCTAGCGGTAATATTGAAACGTTTTTTAGTAGATTGGAACAATGTCTTAATATTATTAAAAGTGAAAAAAAACACTTTGTGGTTTGTGGTGATTTTAATATAAATCAACTAGATAAGCAGGATGAGAAGGTTAAGACATTAGTTAATTTGTTAACAACATTTGACAGTAAATTGCCTATTACTGATAAGCCAACAAGAGTTACTACAAGCTCTTCTAGCTTGTTAGATAGGTAATTTTTTCGTTAATTTACCAAACTTCTATGCTTATGTGGAAGATTGCGCATTTTCCGATCATGACGCCATTGTTCTGCAATTTAGTGCTTTGAAACCACAATCTAAGAAATGTAAAATAATTCAAAAGCGTCATATAACTCAGGAAAATCTTGTTAAACTCAACCGGCATTTGGAAACGGAAAAATGGGAGCTAGTCTTTGAGAGTAACGATATTAATAATAAATTTAATAGTTTTTTAAATACCTTCGTGTACTACTATGATTTGACATGTCCTTCCTCAAATGTTAGAATTTTTAATTATTCCAGACCTGAATGGATCACCCCTGGTATCATAAAATCGTCCTAAAACTTGAAAGTACTCAATATTCGGAAAAAAACGGAAAAAAATAAAAATTTCTTAAATTATGTCAAAAAGTACAAAAAAATATACAAGAAAGTTATTACAATGGCCAAGAAAATTTCCTTGATCAAAAAATTAAAAAACACGAATAACAATCCCAAAGTTGTATGGAACATTATTAAAAATGAAACTTTAAACATATCTAGGGGCATTAAACACATAAGTATAAATAATATTGAAATATGCGACCCTATGTCCATGGTCGACACTTTAAATGAGTGTTTTATTAATTTGGGCTCTGATATTGGTCAGGATAATAACGCCAAAAACATAATTGAAATAAAAAATTTTGAAAAAACTATTTTTATTGATGAAATCGATTCCCGTGACATAGAACAAATTATTGGAAATATGAAATCCAAGGGCTCCATGGACTACTTAGGCATTTCTAGTAATGTTTTAAAATCGGTTTCAAAAACCTTATTGGCTCCTCTAGTCGAAGTTGTTAATTGTATGTTAAGGGAGGGAATCTTTCCTGATCGTGGCAAATTAGCACGAATAGTACCCCTTCAAAAGAAACCCAATAATATGGATGTCAGTAATTTTCGTCCGATATCATGTTTACCTATCTTCAGCAAAGTTCTAGAGAGAGTTATATTTAATAAAATTTCAAATTTTCTAACTCGATTCAACATATTGACACCCGATCAATTTGGATATCGACAGAATACAAGAACTACAAATGCAATTTTTGCCGTCACGGATCATATTCTCACGAAAATTAATGAAGGTTTTAAAGTAGCCTCTTTATTTTTTGATCTTTCTAAAGCCTTCGATCGCGTGAATCATAATTTACTCCTCTCCAAAATTTATGCATATGGTATTCGTGGCCAATGTTATAAACTTATAGAGTCATATTTATCTAATAGAGCTCAATTTGTTGAATTAAACATAGACGGAAATACTTTCAAGTCAAGTTGGGGTGCAATCAGGTCTGGGGTCCCACAAGGGTCTATTCTTGGGCCATTGCTGTTTCTCCTATTTATTAATGACTTGCCAAATTCATTTAGTAAATTATTTTGTAAAGTTGCACTCTTTGCCGATGATACGACCATCGTCGTTTCACATAAAGATACCGATGAGCTTATGAAAGTCATTAACAATGTACAGGAATTAATGGACAGCTGGTGCCATGAAAACGATTTGCTTCTAAATCGTAACAAAACAGCAATTGTGTGTTTTGGTGGTGGAGTCGCCTTTACGCATAATCTGTTTGTAAGTAAAACGACATTTCTAGGAGTTGAAATAGATTCAGGAATGAATTGGAAATCTCATATTGACACCTTATGTGTAAAATTGAGCAGAGTGTGCTTTCAATTAAGAGCGTTAAGATCAAGAGTTGACCAAAAGACACTACTGTCAGTTTACTATGCAAATTTTGCTTCAATTATGACTTATGGCATAGTAATATGGGGTGCTTCAGTAAATGCCTCAAAAATATTTAAAATACAGAAAAGAGCAATTAGAATTATTTTTAACTTAAAAAGAATTGAAAGTTGTAAAATATTCTTTCTGAACAACAGAATACTGACATTTCACTCTCATTATATTTTAGAAATCTACAAATTTTTTATCCAAAATATAAATGTGTTCGAAATTAATATAAATCAGGGCAATCGTTATATGATTCGAAATCCATCTGAATATGTTAATCCCAGGTGTAAATATTCATTTTTAAAAAAAATACGAGGTATCTTGCAATTCTTTTTTATGGTAAAATCAGTAAAGGGTCAACCGTTAATGACATTATGAGAGATAATAGAATGGCTCCGATCAATGCAGTTCGTAGGTACCTGCAACAGCAGTGTTTCTATTCATTGGAGGAAGGACTAAAAAGTAATTTTTAAACTTAATATATGTATTAAGTAATTGTATTTATAATTTTTATTTTCTGACACTTTCCGTGTTGATCTTAATCACCGGAATTCGATAATTTTATATTAATTTATTTTTTAATTAAATGACATTTACCGTGGAAATTTTTTATACACCGGTAATCAATTTTTTTTTCTTTTTTATTATATAACATGTACCGTGGAAATTTTTATACACCGGTATCAATATTTTTTTAATTAAATGACATTTACCGTGGAAATTTTTTATACATCGGTAATCATTTTTTTTTTCTTTTTTATTATATAACATGTACCGTGGAAATTTTTATACACCGGTATCAATATTTATTTATTTTTTATAATATTTGACACTTTCCGGTATATTTTTTTTTTATCACCGGAAAAAGAAATTTAATTAATATATAATTTTTTGTTTTTAGGTAAACAAATTTCATATTTATTTATTTTCCTTACTTTTAAGGATGTCAGCTATCCTACTCGTGAGTTTTTGATGGTTTTCCACGATGTTTAAGGTGAATACCGGGATAGTCTACGAAAAGTCGGCCATCACCGCATTATCTTTTAATATTATTATTATTATTATATATATATATATTATAATTTTTTTTTTTTTGACGAATTCTATGTATACATTGTATATCGAAAGAACGAATAAAATATTATTATTATTATTATTATTATTATTATTATTATTATTATTATTATTACCCCGGAGCATTATGCTTCCTTCGAAAAGTTAAAATTAGCTTTGGTTTCCCCACCCTTGTTGCGTTTCCCAAACTTTAGCCTTAGATTTGTGGTGACTACAGACGCATCCTCCGTTGGTATTTCTTCAACCCTTTTTCAAATTTTTAGTGATGGTAAACATCCAATAGAGTATTTCTCTCGAAAACTCCAAGGAGCCGAAACTCGTTATAGTGCTCACGAGTTGGAGCTTTTAGCCGTTGTTAAAGCCCTGACCCATTTTAAAGATTACTTATTAGATAGAGAGTTTACTTTGGAAACCGATTGTAAAGCACTTTTGTGGCTTTTCCGTACGCCTCAAACTTTTAATAAATTGAGCCGCTGGATTTTGCATTTATCCCGCTTTAAATTTTCTGTTATTCACATTAAAGGTGCCGATAACGTTGTTTGTGACGGTCTGTCCCGTCTTTTATATCCCGATTCGACGGTCTCCTCGAAGACCCACCCCGAAGATGGCGAAGTCTGTGAGAATACTCAGGAACATAGTCATATGCATTTGCTTAATCAAATCCTTCATACTGACCCACAGGGTTACTTATCTATAATTAAAGCTCAAAAAAACTATGAATTTTGTAATTTCGTCTTCCGTGATATTAAATCCGGGTCAAACGTCATGGGTTACCTTATTCGAGAGGGACTTTTGTGCAAACTTGTTGGTAAAAATCGCTTAAAAAGGATTGTCCTGCCTGAAAGTATGCTCACCTACGTTCTTGAATATTTTCACAATCTCTCTCATTCTGGCAATTTGAAATTGTATAGAGACGTTGCTAAACGTTTCTGGATGCCAAATTTATTCTTGAAGGTTAAAGATTTCGTAAAAGGATGCAAGGTATGTTCTGTTACAAAACCCTTTAGTAATTCTATTAACATGACTCTTTTGTTGAAAAATCCAAAATTTTCAAAAAATGTTTTTTCTATCGAAAAATGTCAAATTTGATCATTTTTGGCTTATTTATACTTAGTCCAGTCATAAAGGACCTCTATGTAAACATTTTGACGTACTTGGATCAAAATTTCAATGATTTGTATAGTCATGACATTCTAGTTGTTAAATCGAAAATTTTCAAAAAATGTTTTTTCTATCGAAAAATGTCAAATTTGATCATTTTTGGCTTATTTATACTTAGTCCGGTCCTAACGGATCTCTATGTATACATTTTGACTTACTTGGATCAAAATTTCAATGATTTGTATTGTCATGACATTCTAGTTGTAAAATCAGAAATTTTCAAAAAATGTTTTTTCTATCGAAAAATGTCAAATTTGATCATTATTAGCTTATTTATACTTAGTCCAGTCATAAAGGACCTCTTTGTATACATTTTGACTTACTTGGATCAAAATTTCAATGATTTGTATAGTCATGACATTCTAGTTGTAAAATCGAAAATTTTCAAGAAATGTTTTTTCTATCAACAAATGTCAAATTTGATCATTTTTGGCTTATTTATACTAAGTCCAGTCATAAAGGACCTCTATGTATACATTTTGACTTACTTGGATCAAAATTTCAATGATTTGTATAGTCATGACTCTCTTGTTGAAAAATCGAAAATTTTCAAAAAATATTTTTTCTATCGAAAAATGTCAAATTTGATCATTATTAGCTTATTTATACTTATTCCAGTCATAAGGGACCTCTATGTATACATTTTGACTTACTTGGATCAAAATTTCAATGATTTGAATAGTCATGACATTCTAGTTGTTAAATCGGAAATTTTCAAAAAATGTTTTTTCTATCGAAAAATATCAAATTTGATCATTTTTGGGTAATTTATACTTAGTCCAGTCATAAAGGACCTCAATGTAAACATTTTGACGTATTTGGATCAAAATTTCAATGATTTGTATAGTCATGACATTCAAGTTGTTAAATCGGAAATTTTCAAAAAATGTTTATTCTATCGAAAAATTTCAAATTTGATCATTTTTGGCTTATTTATACATAGTCCAGTCATAAGGGACCTCTATGTATACATTTTTACTTACTTGGATCAAAATTTCAATGATTTATATAGCAATGACTCTCTTGTTGAAAAATCGAAAATTTTCAAAAAATGTTTTTTCTATCAAAAAATGTCAAATTTGATCATTTTTGGGTAATTTATACTTAGTCCAGTCATAAAGGACCTCTATGTATACATTTTGACTTACTTGGATCAAAATTTCAATGATGTGTATAGTCATGACTCTTTTGTTGGAAAATCGAAAATTTTCACAAAATTTTTTTTATATCGAAAAATGTCAAATTTGATCATTTTTGGCATATTTATACTTAGTCCAGTCATAAAGGTCCTCTATGTATACATTTTGACTTACTTGGATCAAAATTTCATTGATTTGTATAGTCATGACTCTCTTGTTGAAAAATCGAAAATTTTCAAAAAATGTTTTTTCTATCGAAAAATGTCAAATTTGATCATTATTAGCTTCTTTAAACTTAGTCCAGTCATAAAGGACCTCTATGTATACATTTGGACTTACTTGGATCAAAATTTCAATGATTTGTATAGTCATGACTCTCTTGTTGAAAAATCGAAAATTTTCAAAAAATGTTTCTTCTATCGAAAAATGTTGAATTTGATCATTATTAGCTTGTTTATACTTAGTCCAGTCATAAAGGACCTCTTTGTATACATTTTGACTTACTTGGATCAAAATTTCAATGATTTGTGTAGTCATGACTCTCTTGTTGAAAAATCGAAAATTTTCAAAAAAAGTTTTTTCTATCGAAAAATGTCAAATTTGATCATTTTTGGCTTATTTATACTTAGTCCAGACATAAAGGACCTCTATGTATACATTTTGACTTACTTAGATCAAAATTTCAATGATTTGTATAGTATTGACTCTTTTGTTGGAAAATCGAATATTTTCATAAAATGTTTTTTCTATCGAAAAATGTCAAATTTGATTGTTTTTGGCATATTTATACTTAGTCCAGTCATAAAGGACCTCTATGTTAACATTTTGATGTACTTGGATCAAAATTTCAATGATTAGTATAGTCATGACATTCAAGTTGTAAAATCGGAAATTGTTAAAAAATGTTTTTTTTTATCGAAAAATGTCAAATTTGATCATTTTTGGCTAATTTATACTTAGTCCAGTCATAAAGGACCTCTATGTATACATTTGGACTTACTTGGATCAAAATTTCAATGATTTGTATAGTCATGACATTCAAGTTGTAAAATCGGAAATTGTCAAAAAATGTTTTTTCTATCGAAAAATGTCAAATTTGATCATTTTTGGCTAATTTATACTTAGTCCAGTCATAAAGGACCTCTATGTATACATTTGGACTTACTTGGATCAAAATTTCAATGATTTGTATAGTCATGACATTCAAGTTGTAAAATTGGAAATTGTCCAAAAATGTTTTTTCTATCGAAAAATGTCAAATTTGATCATTTTTGGCTTATTTATTCTTAGTACAGTCATAAAGAACTCTATGCATACATTCTGACCTACTTGGATCAAAATTTCAATGATTTGAATAGTCATGACTCTCTTGTTGAAAAATCGAAAATTTTCTAAAAAAAGTTTTTTCTATCGAAAAATGTCAAATTTGATAATTTTTGGCATATTTCTACTTAGTCCAGTCATAAAGGACCTCTTTGTTTACATTTTGACTTACTTGGATCAAAATTTCAAGAAAGGTATAGTCATGACTCTCTTGTTGAAAAATCGAAAATTTGCAAAAAATGTTTTTTCTATCGAAAAATGTCAAATTTGATCATTATTGGCTTATTTATACTTAGACCAGTCATAAAGGACTTCTATGTATACATTTTGATTACTTGGATCAAAATTTCAATGATTTGTATAGTCATGACTCTCTTGTTGAAAAATCGAAAATTTTCAAAAAATGTTTTTTCTATCGAAATATGTCAAATTTGATCATTTTTGGCTTATTTATACTTAGTCCAGTCATAAAGGACCGCTATGTATACATTTTGACTTACTTGGATCAAAATTTCAATGATTTGTATAGTCATGACATTCTAGTTGTTAAATCGGAAATATTCAAAAAATGTTTTTTCTATCGAAAAATGTCAAATTTGATCATTTTTGGGTAATTTAAACTTAGTCCAGTCATAAAGGACCTCAACGTAAACATTTTGACGTACTTGGATCAAAATTTCAATGATTTGTATAGTCATGACATTCAAGTTGTTAAATCGGAAATTTTCAAAAAATGTTTATTCTATCGAAAAATTTCAAATTTGATAATTTTTGGCTTATTTATACATAGTCCAGTCATAAGGGACCTCTATGTATACATTTTTACTTACTTGGATCAAAATTTAAATGATTTGTATAGCAATGACTCTCTTGTTGAAAAATCGAAAATTTTCAAAAAATGTTTTTTCTATCAAAAAATGTCAAATTTGATCATTTTTGGGTAATTTATACTTAGTCCAGTCATAAAGGACCTTTATGTATACATTTTGACTTACTTGGATCAAAATTTCAATGATGTGTATAGTCATGACTCTTTTGTTGGAAAATCGAAAATTTTCACAAAATTTTTTTTATATCGAAAAATGTCAAATTTGATCATTTTTGGCATATTTATACTTAGTCCAGTCATAAAGGTCCTCTATGTATACATTTTGACTTACTTGGATCAAAATATCATTGATTTGTATAGTCATGACTCTCTTGTTGAAAAATCGAAAATTTTCAAAAAATGTTTTTTCTATCGAAAAATGTCAAATTTGATCATTATTAGCTTCTTTAAACTTAGTCCAGTCATGAAGGACCTCTATGTATACATTTGGACTTACTTGGATCAAAATTTCAATGATTTGTATATTCATGACTCTCTTGTTGAAAAATCGAAAATTTTCAAAAAATGTTTTTTCTATCGAAAAATGTTGAATTTGATCATTATTAGCTTGTTTATACTTAGTCCAGTCATAAAGGACCTCTTTGTATACATTTTGACTTACTTGGATCAAAATTTCAATGATTTGTATAGTCATGACTCTCTTGTTGAAAAATCGAAAATTTTCAAAAAATGTTTTTTCTATCGAAAAATGTCGAATTTGATCATTATTGGCTTATTTATACTTAGTCCAATCATAAGGGACCTCTATGTATACATTTTTACTTACTTGGATCAAAATTTCAATGATTTGTGTAGTCATGACTCTCTTGTTGAAAAATCGAAAATTTTCAAAAAATGTTTTTTCTATCGAAAAATGTCAAATTTGATCATTTTTGGCTTATTTATACTTAGTCCAGACATAAAGGACCTCTATGTATACATTTTGACTTACTTGGATCAAAATTTCAATGATTTGTATAGTATTGACTCTTTTGTTGGAAAATCGAAAATTTTCATCAAATGTTTTTTCTATCGAAAAATGTCAAATTTGATTGTTTTTGGCATATTTATACTTAGTCCAGTCATAAAGGACCTCTATGTTAACATTTTGACGTACTTGGATCAAAATTTCAATGATTAGTATAGTCATGACATTCAAGTTGTAAAATCGGAAATTGTCAAAAAATGTTTTTTTTTATCGAAAAATGTCAAATTTGATCATTTTTGGCTAATTTATACTTAGTCCAGTCATAAAGGACCTCTATGTATACATTTGGACTTACTTGGATCAAAATTTTAATGATTTGTATAGTCATGACATTCAAGTTGTAAAATCGGAAATTGTCAAAAAATGTTTTTTCTATCGAAAAATGTCAAATTTGATCATTTTTGGCTAATTTATACTTAGTCCAGTCATAAAGGACCTCTATGTATACATTTGGACTTACTTGGATCAAAATTTCAATGATTTGTATAGTCATGACATTCAAGTTGTAAAATTGGAAATTGTCCAAAAATGTTTTTTCTATCGAAAAATGTCAAATTTGATCATTTTTGGCTTATTTATACTTAGTCCAGACACAAAGGACCTCTATGTATACATTTTGACTTACTTGGATCAAAATTTCAATGATTTGTATAGTATTGACTCTTTTGTTGGAAAATCGAAAATTTTCAAAAAATGTTTTTTCTATCGAAAAATGTCAAATTTGATCATTTTTGGTTTATTTATACTTAGTCCAGTCATAAAGGACCTCTATATATACATTTTGACTTACTTGGATCAAAATTTCAATGGTTTGTATAGTCATGACATTCTAGTAAAAAATCGGAAATTTTCAAAAAATGTTTTTTCTATCGAAAAATGTCAAATTTGATCATTTTTGGCTTATTCATATTTAGTCCAGTCATTTAGGACCTCTATGTAAACATTTTGACGTACTTGGATCAAAATTTCAATGATTTGTATAGTCATGACATTCAAGTTGTAAAATCGGAAATTGTCAAAAAATGTTTTTTTTTATCGAAAAATGTCAAATTTGATCATTTTTGGCTAATTTATACTTAGTCCAGTCATAAAGGACCTCTATGTATACATTTGGACTTACTTGGATCAAATTTTCAATGATTTGTATAGTCATGACTTTCTAGTTGAAAAATCGAAAATTTTCTAAGAAAAGTTTTTTCTATCGAAAAATGTCAAATTTGATAATTTTTGTCTTATTCATACTTAGTCCAGTCTTAAAGGACCTTTATGTATACATTTTGACTTACTTGGATCAAAATTTCAATGATTTGTATAGTCATGACATTCTAGTTGTAAAATCGAACATTTTCAAAAAATATTTTTTCTATCGAAAAATGTCAAATTTGATCATTTTTGGCTTATTTATTCTTAGTCCAGTCATAAAGAACTCTATGCATACATTCTGACCTACTTGGATCAAAATTTCAATGATTTGAATAGTCATGACTCTCTTGTTGAAAAATCGAAAATTTTCTAAAAAAAGTTTTTTCTATCGAAAAATGTCAAATTTGATAATTTTTGGCATATTTCTACTTAGTCCAGTCATAAAGGACCTCTTTGTTTACATTTTGACTTACTTGGATCAAAATTTCAAAGATTTGTATAGTCATGACTCTCTTGTTGAAAAATCGAAAATTTTCAAAAAAATGTTTTTTTTTATCGAAAAATGTCAAATTTGATCATTTTTGGCTTACTTATACTTAGTACAGTCATAAAGGACCTCTATGTATACATTTTGACTTACTTGGACCAAAATTTTAATGATTTGTATAGTAATGACATTCTAGTTGTAAAATCGAAAATTTTCAAAAAATGTTTTTTCTATCGAAAAATGTCAAATTTGATCATTTTTGGCTTATTTATTCTTAGTCCAGTCATAAAGAACTCTATGCATACATTCTGACCTACTTGGATCAAAATTTCAATGATTTGAATAGTCATGACTCTCTTGTTGAAAAATCGAAAATTTTCTAAAAAAAGTTTTTTCTATCGAAAAATGTCAAATTTGATAATTTTTGGCATATTTCTACTTAGTCCAGTCATAAAGGACCTCTTTGTTTACATTTTGACTTACTTGGATCAAAATTTCAAGGATTTGTATAGTCATGACTCTCTTGTTGAAAAATCGAAAATTTTCAAAAAATGTTTTTTCTATCGAAAAATGTCAAATTTGATCATTTTTGGCTTATTTATACTTAGTCCAGACACAAAGGACCTCTATGTATACATTTTGACTTACTTGGATCAAAATTTCAATGATTTGTATAGTATTGACTCTTTTGTTGGAAAATCGAAAATTTTCAAAAAATGTTTTTTCTATCGAAAAATGTCAAATTTGATCATTTTTGGCTAATTTATACTTAGTCCAGTCATAAAGGACCTCTATGTATACATTTGGACTTACTTGGATCAAAATTTCAATGATTTGTATAGTCATGACATTCAAGTTGTAAAATTGGAAATTGTCCAAAAATGTTTTTTCTATCGAAAAATGTCAAATTTGATCATTTTTGGCTTATTTATACTTAGTCCAGACACAAAGGACCTCTATGTATACATTTTGACTTACTTGGATCAAAATTTCAATGATTTGTATAGTATTGACTCTTTTGTTGGAAAATCGAAAATTTTCAAAAAATGTTTTTTCTATCGAAAAATGTCAAATTTGATTATTTTTGGTTTATTTATACTTAGTCCAGTCATAAAGGACCTCTATATATACATTTTGACTTACTTGGATCAAAATTTCAATGGTTTGTATAGTCATGACATTCTAGTAAAAAATCGGAAATTTTCAAAAAATGTTTTTTCTATCGAAAAATGTCAAATTTGATCATTTTTGGCTTATTTATATTTAGTCCAGTCATTTAGGACCTCTATGTAAACATTTTGACGTACTTGGATCAAAATTTCAATGATTTGTATAGTCATGACATTCAAGTTGTAAAATCGGAAATTGTCAAAAAATGTTTTTTTTTATCGAAAAATGTCAAATTTGATCATTTTTGGCTAATTTATACTTAGTCCAGTCATAAAGGACCTCTATGTATACATTTAGACTTACTTGGATCAAAATTTCAATGATTTGTATAGTCATGACTTTCTAGTTGAAAAATCGAAAATTTTCTAAGAAAAGTTTTTTCTATCGAAAAATGTCAAATTTGATAATTTTTGGCATATTTCTACTTAGTCCAGTCATAAAGGACCTCTTTGTTTACATTTTGACTTACTTTAATCAAAATTTTAAAGATTTGTATAGTCATGACTCTCTTGTTGAAAAATCGAAAATTTTCAAAAAAATGTTTTTTTTTATCGAAAAATGTCAAATTTGATCATTTTTGGCTTACTTATACTTAGTACAGTCATAAAGGACCTCTATGTATACATTTTGACTTACTTGGACCAAAATTTTAATGATTTGTATAGTAATGACATTCTAGTTGTAAAATCGAAAATTTTCAAAAAATGTTTTTTCTATCGAAAAATGTCAAATTTGATCATTTTTGGCTTATTTATTCTTAGTCCAGTCATAAAGAACTCTATGCATACATTCTGACCTACTTGGATCAAAATTTCAATGATTTGAATAGTCATGACTCTCTTGTTGAAAAATCGAAAATTTTCTAAAAAAAGTTTTTTCTATCGAAAAATGTCAAATTTGATAATTTTTGGCATATTTCTACTTAGTCCAGTCATAAAGGACCTCTATGTATACATTTTGACTTACTTGGATCAAAATTTCAATGATTTGTATAGTATTGACTCTTTTGTTGGAAAATCGAAAATTTTCAAAAAATGTTTTTTCTATCGAAAAATGTCAAATTTGATCATTTTTGGCTAATTTATACTTAGTCCAGTCATAAAGGACCTCTATGTATACATTTGGACTTACTTGGATCAAAATTTCAATGATTTGTATAGTCATGACATTCAAGTTGTAAAATTGGAAATTGTCCAAAAATGTTTTTTCTATCGAAAAATGTCAAATTTGATCATTTTTGGCTTATTTATACTTAGTCCAGTCATAAAGGACCTCTATGTATACATTTTGACTTACTTAGATCAAAAATTCAATGATTTGTATATACAAAAGATTGAAATTTTGATCCAAGTAAGTCGATTTGCATATATATAGGTCTTTTATGATCAGATCAAATCTAAATGAGCCAAAAATGATCATAATTTGACAATTTTTGATAAAAAAAAAGTTTTTTGAAAATATTCGATGTCGAATCTAGAGTGCCAGGACTATACAAAAGATAGAAATTTTGATCCAAGTAAGTCGATATGCATATATATATAGGTCTTTTATGATTGGATCAAGTATAAATAAGCCAAAAATGATCAAAATTTGACATTTTTTGATAAAAAAAAAATTTTTCGAAAATTTTCGATGTCGAATATAGAGTGTTAGGACCATACAAAAGAGTGAAATTTTGATCCAAGTAAGTCGATTTGCATATATATAGGTCTTTTATGATTGGATCAAGTCTAAATAAGCCAAAAATGGTCATAATTTGACATTTTTAAATAATAAAAATTTTTCGAAAATTTTCGATGTCGAATCTAGAGTGCCAGGACTATACAAAAGAGTGAAATTTTGATCCAAGTAAGTCGATATGCATATATATAGGTCTTTTATAATTGGATCAAGTATAATTAAGTCAAAAATGATCATAATTTGATATTTTTTGATTAAAAAAAATTTTTCGAAAATTTTCGATGTCGAATCTAGAGTGCCCGGACTATACAAAAGAGTGAAATTTTTATCCAAGTAAGTCGATATGCATATATATAGGTCTTTTATAATTGGATCAAGTATAATTAAGTCAAAAATGATCATAATTTGATATTTTTTGATAAAAAAAAAATTTTTCGAAAATTTTCGATGTCGAATCTAGAGTGCCAGGACTATACAAAAGAGTGAAATTTTGATCCAAGTAAGTTGATATGCATATATATAGGTCTTTTATGATTGGATCAAGTCTTAATAAGCCAAAATTGATCATAATTTGATATTTTTTGATTAAAAAAAATTTTTCGAAAATTTTCGATGTCGAATCTAGAGTGCCCGGACTATACAAAAGAGTGAAATTTTTAACCAAGTAAGTCGATATGCATATATATAGCTCTTTTGTGTTGGATCAAGTATAAATAAGCCAAAAATGATCATAATTTGACAATTTTTGATTAAAAAAAAATTTTTTGAGAATTTTCGATGTCGAATGTAGAGTGCCAGGACTAACATAAGATTGAAATTTTGATCCAAGTAGATCGATATGCATATATATAGGTCTTTTATGATTGGATCAAGTCTAAATAAGCCAAAAATGATCATAAATTGCCATTTTCTGATAAAAAAAAATTTTTCAAAAATTTTCGATGTCGAATCTCGAGAGCCAGGACTATACAAAAGAGTGAAATTTTGATCCAAGTAAGTCGATATGCATATATATAAGTCTTTTATGATTGAATCAAGTATAAATATGCAAAAATTATCATAATTTGACAATTTTATATTTAAAAAAAAATTTTTTGAAAATTTTCGATTTCGAATCTAGAGTGCCAAAACTATACAAAAGAGTAAAATTTTCATGCAAGTAAGTCGATATGCATATATATAGGTCTTTTATGATTAGTTCAAGTCTAAATAAGCCAAAAATGGTGATAATTTGACATTTTTTGATTAAAAAAAAATTTTTCAAAAATTTTCGATGTCGAATCTCGAGAGCCAGGACTATACAAAAGAGTGAAATTTTGATCCAAGTAAGTCGATATGCATATATATAAGTCTTTTATGATTAAATCAAGTATAAATAAGCCAAAAATGATCATAATTTGACATTTCTTGATAAAAAAAAAATTTTTCGAAAATTTTCGATGTCGAATCTAGAGTGCCAGGACTATACAAAAGAGTGAAATTTTGATACAAGGCAGTTGATATGCATATATGTAGGTCTTTTTGATTGGATCAAGTCTAAATAAGCCAAAAATGATCATAATTTGATATTTTTTGATAAAAAAAAATTTTCGACAATTTTCGATGTCGAATCTAGAGTGCCCGGACTGACAAAAGAGTTATATTTTTATCCAAGTAAGCCGATATGAATATATATAGGTCTTTTATGATTGGATCAATTCTATATAAGCCAAAAATGATCATAATTTGATATTTTTTTATAAAAAAAAAATTTTTCGAAAATTTTCGATGTCGAATCTAGAGTGCCAGGACTATACAAAAGAGTAAAATTTTGATCCAAGTAAGTCGATATGCATATATATAGGTCTTTTATGATTGAATCAAGTCTAAATAAGCCAAAACTGATCATAATTTGACAATTTTTGATAAAAAAAAATTTTTCGAAAATTTTCGATGTCGAATCTAGAGTGCCAGGACTATACAAAAGAGTGAAATTTTGATCCAAGTAAGTCTATATGCATATATATAGGTCTTTTATGATAGGATCAAGTCTAAATAAGCCAAAAATGATCAAAATTTGATATTTTTTGATAAAAAAAAAAATTTTTGGAAAATTTTCGATGTCGAATCTAGAGTGCCAAAACTATACAAAAGAGTAAAATTTTGATCCAAGTAAGTCGATATGCATATATATAGGTCTTTTATGATTGGATCAAGTATAAATAAGCCAAAAATGATCATAATTTGACAATTTTTGATTTAAAAAAAATTTTTCGAAAATTTTCGATGTCGAATCTAGAGTGCCAGGACTATATATAAGATTGAAATTTTTATCCAAGTAAGTCGATATGCATATATTAAGGTCTTTTTTGATTGGATCAAGTATAAATAAGCCAAAAATGATCATAATTTGACAATTTTTGATTAAAAAAAAATTTTTTGAAAATTTTCGGTGTCGAATCTAGAGTGCCAAAACTATACAAAAGAGTAAAATTTTGATCCAAGTAAGTCGATATGCATATATATAGGTCTTTTATGATTGGATCAAGTCTAAATAAGCCAAAAATGAACAAAATTTGACATTTTTTGATTAAAAAAAAATATTTCGAAAATATTCGATGTCGAATCTATAGTGCCAGGACTATACAAAAGAGTGAAATTTTTATCCAAGTAAGTCGATATGCATATATATAGATCCTTTATGATGGGAACAAGTCTAAATAAGCCAAAAAGGATCATAATTTGGCATTTTTTGAAAAAAAAAAAAATTTCGAAAATTTTCGATGTCGAATCTAGAGTGCCACGACTATACAAAAGAGTAAAATTTTTATCCAAGTAAGTCGATATGCATATATATATAGGTCCTTTATGATGGGATCAAGTCTAAATAAGCCAAAATGGATCATAATTTGACATTTTTAAAAAAAAAAAAATTATTTCGAAAATTTGCGATGTCGAATCTAGAGTGCCAGGACTATACAAAAGAGTGAAATTTTGATCCAAGTGAGTCGATATGCATATATATAGGCCTTTTATGATTGGATCAAGTCTAAATAAGCCAAAAATGATCATAATTTGATATTTTTTGAAAAAAAAAAATTTTTCGAAAATTTTCGATGTCGAATCTAGAGTGCCAGGACAATACAAAAGAGTGAAATTTTGATACAAGTTAGTGCATATGCATAAATATAGGTCTTTTATGATTGGATCAAGTCTAAATAAGCCAAAAATGATCATAATTTGATATATTTTGATAAAAAAAAATTTTTCGAAAATTTTCGATGTCGAATCTAGAGGGCCAAGACTATATACAAGATTGAAATTTTTATCCAAGTAAGTTGATATGCATATATTTAGGTCTTTTATGATCAGATCAAGTCTAAATAAGCCAAAAATGATCATAATTTGACAATTTTTGATAAAAAAAAAAAATGTTTTGAAAATTTTCGATGTCGAATCTAGAGTGCCAGGATTATACAAAAGAGTGAAATTTTGATCCAAGTAAGTCGATATGCATATATATATGTCTTTTATGATTGGATCAATTCTAAATAAGCCAAAAATGATCATAATTTGATATTTTTTGATAAAAAAAAAATTTTTCGAAAATTTTCGATGTCGAATCTAGAGTGCCAGGACTATACAAAAGAGTGAAATTTTGATCCAAGTAAGTCTATGTGAATATATATAGGTCTTTTATGACAGGATCAAGTCTAAATAAAACAAAAATGATCAAAATTTGATATTTTTTGATTAAAAAAAATTTTTTGAAAATTTTCGTTGTCGAATCTAGAGTGCCAGGACTATACAAAAGAGTAAAATTTTGATCCAAGTAAGTCGATATGCATATATATAGGTCTTTTATGATTGGATCAAGTATAAATAAGCCAAAAATGATAATAATTTGACAATTTTTGATTAAAAAAAAAATTTTTCGAAAATTTTCGATGTCGAATCTAGAGTGCCAGGACAATATACAAGATTGAAATTTTTATCCAAATAAGTCGATATGCATATATATAGATCTTTTATGACAGGATCAAGTCTAAATAAAACAAAAATGATCAAAATTTGATATTTTTTGATTAAAAAAAATTTTTTGAAAATTTTCGTTGTCGAATCTAGAGTGCCAGGACTATACAAAAGAGTGAAATTTTGATCCAAGTAAGTCGATATGCATATATATAGGTCTTTTATGATAGGATCAAGTCTAAATAAGCCAAAAATGATCAAAATTAGATACTTTTTAATAAAAAAAAAATTTTTCGAAAATTTTCGATGTCGAATCTAGAGTGCCAGGACTATACAAAAGAGTGAAATTTTGATCCAAGTAAGTCCATATGGATATATATAGATCTTTTATGACAGGATCAAGTCTAAATAAAACAAAAATGATCAAAATTTGATATTTTTTGAATAAAAAAAATTTTTTGAAAATTTTCGTTGTCGAATCTAGAGTGCCAGGACTATACAAAAGAGTAAAATTTTGATCCATGTAAGTCGATATGCATATATATAGGTCTTTTATGATTGGATCAAGTATAAATAAGCCAAAAATGATCATAATTTTACAATTTTTGATTAAAAAAAAAATTTTTCGAAAATTTTCGATGTCGAATCTAGAGTGCCAGGACAATATACAAGATTGAAATTTTTATCCAAATAAGTCGATATGCATATATATAAGACTTTTATGATTGGATCAAGTCTAAATAAACCAAAGATGATCAAAATTTGACATTTTATGATTAAAAAAAATTTTTCGAAAATTTTCGATGTCGAATCTAGAGTGCCAGGACTATACAAAAGAGTGAAATTTTGATCCAAGTAAGTCTATGTGCATATATATAGGTCTTTTTTGATAGGATCAAGTCTAAATAAAACAAAAATGATCAAAATTTGACATTTTTTGATTAAAAAAAATTTTTCGAAAATTTTCGATGTCGAATCTAGAGTGCCAGGACTATATAAAAGAGTGAAAGTTTGATCCAAGTAAGTCGATATGCATATATATAGGTCTTTTATGATTGGATCAATTCTAAATAAGCCAAAAATGATCATAATTTGATATTTTTTGATAAAAAAAAAATTTTTCGAAAATTTTCGATGTCGAATCTAGAGTGCCAGGACTATACAAAAGAGTGAAATTTTGATCCAAGTAAGTCTATGTGCATATATATAGGTCTTTTATGACAGGATCAAGTCTAAATAAAACAAAAATGATCAAAATTTGATATTTTTTGATAAAAAAAATTTTCGTTGTCGAATCTAGAGTGCCAGGACTATACAAAAGAGAGAAATTTTGATTAAAGTAAGTTGATATGCATATATATAGGTCTTTTATGATAGGATCAAGTCTAAATAAGCCAAAAATGATCAAAATTAGATACTTTTTGATTAAAAAAAAAATTTTCGAAAATTTTCGATGTCGAATCTAGAGTGCCAGGACAATACAAAAGAGTGAAATTTTGATACAAGTTAGTGCATATGCATAAATATAGGTCTTTTATGATTGGATCAAGTCTAAATAAGCCAAAAATGATCATAATTTGATATATTTTGATAAAAAAAAATTTTTCGAAAATTTTCGATGTCGAATCTAGAGGGCCAAGACTATATACAAGATTGAAATTTTTATCCAAGTAAGTTAATAAGCATATATTTAGGTCTTTTATGATCAGATCAAGTCTAAATAAGCCAAAAATGATCATAATTTGACAATTTTTGATAAAAAAAAAAATGTTTTGAAAATTTTCGATGTCGAATCTAGAGTGCCAGGCCTATCTAAAAGAGTGAAATTTTGATCCAAGTTAGTCGATATGCATATTTATAGGTCTTTTCTGATTAGAACAAGTCTAAATAAGCCAAAAATGATCATAATTTGACAATTTTTGATTAAAAAAAATTTTTTTGAAAATTTTCGATGTCGAATCTAGAGTGCCAAAACTATACAAAAGAGTAAAATTTTGATCCAAGTAAATCGATATGCATATATATAGGTCTTTTATGATAGGATCAAGTCTAAATAAGCCAAAAATGATCAAAAATTTGACAATTTTTGATAAAAAAAAATTTATCGAAAATTTTCGATGTCGAATCTAGAGTGCCAGGACTATACAAAAGAGTGAAATTTTGATCCAATTAAGTCGATATGCATATATATAGGTCTTTTATGATTGGATCAAGTCTAAATAAGCCAAAAATGATCAAAATTTGACATTTTTTGATTAAAAAAAATTTTTCGAAAATTTTCGATGTCGAATCTAGAGTGCCAGGACTACACAAAAGAGTGAAATTTTGATCCAAGTAAGTCTATGTGCATATATATAGGTCTTTTATGACAGAATCAAGTCTTAATAAAACAAAAATGATCAAAATTTGATATTTTTTGATTAAAAAAAAATTTGTTGAAAATTTTCGTTGTCGAATCTAGAGTGCCAGGACTATACAAAAGAGTAAAATTTTGATCCAAGTAAGTCGATATGCATATATATAGGTCTTTTATGATTGGATCAAGTATAAATAAGCCAAAAATGATCATAATTTGACAATTTTTGATTAAAAAAAAAATTTTTCGAAAATTTTCGATGTCGAATCTAGAGTGCCAGGACAATATACAAGATTGAAATTTTTATCCAAATAAGTCGATATGCATATATATAAGTCTTTTATGATTGGATCAAGTCTAAATAAACCAAAGATGATCAAAATTTGACATTTTATGATTAAAAAAAATTTTTCGAAAATTTTCGATGTCGAATCTAGAGTGCCAGGACTATACAAAAGAGTGAAATTTTGATCCAAGTAAGTCTATGTGCATATATATAGGTCTTTTATGATAGGATCAAGTCTAAATAAAACAAAAATGATCAAAATTTGATATTTTTTGATAAAAAAAAAATTTTTTGAAAATTTTCGTTGTCGAATCTAGAGTGCCAGGACTATACAAAAGAGTGAAATTTTGATCCAAGTAAGTCGATATGCATATATATAGGTCTTTTATGATTGGATCAAGTATAAATAAGCCAAAAATGATCATAATTTGACAATTTTTGATTAAAAAAAAAATTTTCGATGTCGAATCTAGAGTGCCAGGACTATACAAAAGAGTGAAATTTTGATCCAAGTAAGTCGATATGCATATATATAGGTCTTTTATGATAGGATCAAGTATAAATAAGCCAAAAATGATCAAAATTTGATAGTTTTTGATAAAAAAAAAATTTTTTGCAAATTTTCGATGTCGAATCTAGAGTGCCAGGACTATACAAAAGAGTGAAATTTTGATCCAAGTAAGTCGATATGCATATATATAGGTCTTTTATGATTGGATCAAGTCTAAATAAGCTAAAAATGATCATTATTTGACATTTTTTGATAAAAAAAATTTTTCCATAATTTTTTATGTCGAATCTAGAGTGCCAGGACTATACAAAAGAGTGAAATTTTGATCCAAGTATGTCGATATGCATATATATAGGTCTTTTATGATAGGATCAAGTCTAAATAAGCCAAAAATGATTAAAATTTGACATTTTTTGATAAAAAAAAATTTTTCGAAAATTTTCGATGTCGAATCTAGAGTGCCAGGACTATACAAAAGAGTGAAATTTTGATCCAAGTAAGTCGATTTGCCTATATATAGGTCTTTTATGATTGGATCAAGTCTGAATAAGCCAAAAATGTTCATAATTTGACATATCTTGATAAAAACAAAATTTTTCGAAAATTTTCGATGTCGAATCTAGAGTGCCAGGACCATACAAAAGAGTGAAATTTTGATCCAAGTAAGTCGATATGCATATATATAGGTCTTTTATGATTGGATCTAGTATAAATAAGCCAAAAATGATCATAATTTTACATTTTTTGATAAAAAAAAAATTTTTCGAAAATTTTCGATGTCGAATCTAGAGTGCCAGGACTATACAAAAGAGTGAAATTTTGAACCAAGTAAGCGATATGCATATATATCGGTCTTTTATGTTTGGATCAAGTATAAATAAGCCAAAAATGATCATAATTTGACAATTTTTGATTAAAAAAATTTTTTGAAAATTTTCGATGTCGAATCTAGAGTGCCAGGACTATACAAAAGAGTGAAATTTTGATCCAAGTAATTCGATATGCATATATATAGGTCTTTTATGATTGGATCATGTCTAAATAAGCCAAAAATGATCATAATTTGACATTTTTTTATAAAAAAAATTTTTCGAAAATTTTCGATGTCTAATTTAGAGTGCCAGGACTATACAAAAGAGTGAAATTTTGATCCAAGTAAGTCGATATGCGTATTTATATAGATTTTTTATGATTGAATCAAACCAAAATAAGCCAAAATGATCATAATTTGACATTTTTTGATAAAAAAAAAATTTTTCGAAAATTTTCGATGTCGAATCTAGAGTGCCAGGACTAAACAAAAAAGTGAAAATTTGATCCAGGTAAGTCGATATGCATATATATAGGTCTTTTATGATTGGATCAAGACTAAATAAGCCAAAAATGATCATAATTGGACATTTTTTGTTAAAAAAAAAATTTTTTCGTAAATTTTCGATGTATAATCTAGAGTGCCAGGACTATACAAAAGAGTGAAATTTTGATCCAGGTAAGTGGATATGCATATATAGGTCTATTATGATAGGATCAAGTCTAATAAGCCACAAATGATCAAAATTTGACATTTTTTGATACAAAAAAAATTTTTCGAAAATTTTCGATGTCGAATCTAGAGTGCCAGGACTATACAAAAGAGTGAAATTTTGATCCAAGTAAGTCGATATGCATATACATAGGTCTTTTATGATTGGATCAAGTATGAATATGCCAACAATGATCATAATTTGAAATTTTTTGATAAAAAAAAAATTTTCGAAAATTTTCGATGTCGAATCTAGAGTGCCAGGACTATACAAAAGAGTGAAATTTTGAACCAAGTAAGCGATATGCATATATATCGGTCTTTTATGTTTGGATCAAGTATAAATAAGCCAAAAATGATCATAATTTGACAATTTTTGATTAAAAAAAAAATTTTGAAAATTTTCGATGTCGAATCTAGAGTGCCAGGACTATACAAAAGAGTGAAATTTTGATCCAAGTAAGTCGATATGCATATATATAGGTCTTTTATGATTGGATCAAATATAAATAAGCCAAAAATTATCATAATTTGACAATTTTTGATTTAAAAAAATTTTTTAAATTTTTCGATGTCGAATCTAGAGTGCCAGGACTATACAAAAGATTGAAATTTTGAACCAAATAAGTCAATATGCATAAATATAGGTCTTCTATGACCATATCAAGTCTAAATAGGCCAAAAATGATCATAATTTGACAATTTTTGATTAAAAAAAAATTTTTCGAAAATTTTCGATGTCTAATCTAGAGTGCCAGGACTATACAAAAGAGTGAAATTTTGATCCAAGCAAGTCGATATGCATACATTTATAGGTCTTATATGATAGGATCAAGTCTAAATTAGCCAAAAATGATCATAATTTGACATTTTTTGATAATAAAAATTTTTCGAAAATTTTCGATGTCGAATCTAGAGTGCCAGGACTATACAAAAGAGTGAAATTTTGATCCAGGTAAGTCGATATGCATATATATAGGTCTTTTATGATTGGATCAAGTCTAAATAAGCCAAAAATGATCATAATTTGACATTTTTTGATAAAACAAAATTTTTTCGAAAATGTTCGACGTCTTATCTAGAGTGCCAGGACTATACAAAAGAGTGAAATTTGATCCAAGTAAGTCGATATGCATATATATATAGGTCTTTTATGATTGAATCAAGTCTAAATAAGCCAAAAATGATCATAATTTGACATTTTTTGATAAAAAAAAAGTTTTTCGAAAATTTTCGATGTCGAATCTTGAGTGCCCTAGGACTATACAAAAGAGTGAAATTTTGATCCAAATAAGTTGATTTGCATAAATATAGGTCTTTTATGATTGGATCAAGTCTAAATAAGCCAAAAATGATCATAATTTGACATTTTTTAATAAAATAAAAATTTTTTCGAAAATGTTCGATGTCTAATCTAGAGTGCTAGGACTATACAAAAGAGTGCAATTTTGATCCAAGTAAGTCGATATGCATATATATAGGTCTCCTATGATAGGATCAAGTCTAAATAAGCCAAAAATGAACATAATTTGACAATTTTTTGATTAAAAAAAAATTTGTCGAAAATTTTTGATGTCGAATCTAGAGTGCCAGGACTATACAAAAGAGTGAAATTTGATCCACGTAAGTCGATATGCATATATATAGGTCTTTTATGATTGGATCAAGTCTAAATAAGCCAAAATTGGTCATAATTTGACATTTTTTGATATTTTTCGAAAATTTTCGATGTCGAATCTAGAGTGCCAGGACTACACAAAAGAGTGAAATTTTGATACAAATAAGTTGATTTGCATAAATATAGGTCTTTTATGTTTGGATCAAGTCTAAATAAGCCAAAAATGATCATAATTTGACATTTTTTGATAAAAAAAAAATTTTTTCGAAAATGTTCGATGTCTAATCTAGAGTGCCAGGACTATACAAAAGAGTGAAATTTTGATCCAAGTAAGTCGATATGCATATATATAGGTCTTTTATGATGGGATCAAGTCTAAAAAAGCCAAAAATGATCATAATTTGACATTTTTTGATAAAACAAAATTTTTTCGAAAATGTTCGACGTCTTATCTAGAGTGCCAGGACTATACAAAAGAGTGAAATTTGATCCAAGTAAGTCGATATGCATATATATATAGGTCTTTTATGATTGAATCAAGTCTAAATAAGCCAAAAATGATCATAATTTGACATTTTTTGATAAAAAAAAAGTTTTTCGAAAATTTTCGATGTCGAATCTTGAGTGCCCTAGGACTATACAAAAGAGTGAAATTTTGATCCAAATAAGTTGATTTGCATAAATATAGGTCTTTTATGATTGGATCAAGTCTAAATAAGCCAAAAATGATCATAATTTGACATTTTTTGATAAAATAAAAATTTTTTCGAAAATGTTCGATGTCTAATCTAGAGTGCTAGGACTATACAAAAGAGTGAAATTTTGATCCAAGTAAGTCGATATGCATATATATATAGGTCTCCTATGATAGGATCAAGTCTAAATAAGCCAAAAATGAACATAATTTGACAATTTTTTGATTAAAAAAAAATTTGTCGAAAATTTTTGATGTCGAATCTAGAGTGCCAGGACTATACAAAAGAGTGAAATTTGATCCACGTAAGTCGATATGCATATATATAGGTCTTTTATGATTGGATCAAGTCTAAATAAGCCAAAATTGGTCATAATTTGACATTTTTTGATATTTTTCGAAAATTTTCGATGTCGAATCTAGAGTGCCAGAACTACACAAAAGAGTGAAATTTTGATACAAATAAGTTGATTTGCATAAATATAGGTCTTTTATGTTTGGATCAAGTCTAAATAAGCCAAAAATGATCATAATTTGACATTTTTTGATAAAAAAAAAATTTTTTCGAAAATGTTCGATGTCTAATCTAGAGTGCCAGGACTATACAAAAGAGTGAAATTTTGATCCAAGTAAGTCGATATGCATATATATAGGTCTTTTATGATGGGATCAAGTCTAAAAAAGCCAAAAATGGCCATCTTTGACATTTTTTGATAAAAAAAAAGTTTTTCGAAAATTTTCGATGTCGAATCTTGAGTGCCCTAGGACTATACAAAAGAGTGAAATTTTGATCCAAATAAGTTGATTTGCATAAATATAGGTCATTTATGATTGGATCAAGTCTAAATAAGCCAAAAATGATCATAATTTGACATTTTTTGATAAAATAAAAATTTTTTCGAAAATGTTCGATGTCTAATCTAGAGTGCTAGGACTATACAAAAGAGTGAAATTTTGATCCAAGTAAGTCGATATGCATATATATAGGTCTCCTATGATAGGATCAAGTCTAAATAAGCCAAAAATGAACATAATTTGACAATTTTTTGATTAAAAAAAAATTTGTCGAAAATTTTTGATGTCGAATCTAGAGTGCCAGGACTATACAAAAGAGTGAAATTTTGATCCAGGTAAGTCGATAGGCATATATATAGGTCTTTTATGATTGGATCAAGTCGAAATAAGCCAAAAATGATCATAATTTGACATTTTTTGATAAAAAAAAAATTTTTTCGAAAATTTTCGATGTCGAATCTAGAGTGCCAGGACTATACAAAAGAGTGAAATTTTGACCCAAGTAAGTCGATATGCTTATATAGGTCTTTTATGATTGAATCAAGTCTAAATAAGCCAAAAATGATCATAATTTGACATTTTTTGATAAAAAAAAATTTTTCGCAAATTTTCGATGTCGAATCTAGAGTGCCAGGACTATACAAAAGAGTGAAATTTTGATCCAAGTAAGTCTATATGCATATATATAGGTCTTTTATGATCAGATCAAGTCTAAATAAGCCAAAAATGATCATAATTTGACAATTTTTGATTTAAAAAAAAAATTTTTGACAATTCTCGATATCGAATCTATAGTGCCAGGACTATACAAAAGATTGAAATTTTGATCCAAGTAAGTCGATATGCATATATATAGGTCTTTTATGATCAGATCAAGTCTAAATAAGCCAAAAATGATCATAATTTGACAATTTTTGATAAAAAAAAATTTTTTTGAAAATTCTCGATATCGAATCTATAGTGCCAGGACTATACAAAAGAGAAAAATTTTGATCAAGTAAGTCCATATGCATATATATATGTCTTTTATGATTGGTTCAAGTCTAAATAAGCCAAAAATGATCAAAATTTGACATTTTTTGATAAAAAAAAAATTTTTCGAAAATTTTCGATGTCGAATCTAGAGTGCCAGGACTATACAAAAGAGTGAAATTTTGATCCAAGTAAGTCAATATGCCTCTCTATAGGTCTTTGATGATAGTATCAAGTCTAAATAAGCCAAAAGTGATCATAATTTGACATTTTTTGATAAAAAAATTTTTCGAAAATTTTCGATGTCGAATCTAGAGTGCCAGGACTATACAAAAGAGTGAAATTTTGATTCAAGTAAGTCGACATGCATATATATAGGTCTTTTATAATTGGATGAAGTATAAATAAGCCAAAAATGATCATATTTGACATTTTTTGATAAAAAAAAAAATTTTTCGAAAATTTTCGATGTTGAATCTAGAGTGCCAGATATATACAAAAGAGTGAAATTTTGATCCAAGTAAGTCGATTTGCATATATATAGGTGTTTTGTGATTAGATCAAGTCTAACTAAGCCAAAAATGATCATAATTTGACATTTTTTGATAAAAAAAAATTTTTTCGAAAATTTCCGATGTCGAATCTAGAGTGCCAGGACTATACAAAAGAGTGAAATTTTGATCCAAGTAAGTCGATTTGCATATATATAGGTCTTTTATGATTGGATAAAGTCTAAATAAGCCAAAAATGATCATAATTTGACATTTTTTGGAAAAAAAATTTTTCGAAAATTTTTGATGTCGAATCTAGAGTGCCAGGACTATACAAAAGGGTGAAATTTTGATCCAAGTAAGTCGATTTGCATATATATAGGTCTTTTATGATTGGATCAAGTCTAAATAGGCCAAAAATGATCATAATTTGACATTTTTTGATAAAAAAAATTTTTCGAAAATTTTCGATGTCGAACCTAGAGTGCCAGGAATATACAAATGATTGAAATTTTGATCCAAGTAAGTCGATATGCATATATATAGGTCTTTTATGATCAGATCAAGTCTAAATAAGCCAAAAATGATCATAATTTGACAATTTTTGATAAAAAAATTTTTTTTTGAAAATTCTCGATATCGAATATATAGTGCCAGGACTATACAAAAGAGAAAAATTTTGATCCAAGTAAGTCCATATGCATATATATAGGTCTTTTATGATTGGTTAAAGTCTAAATAGGCCAAAAATGATCATATTTGACATTTTTTGATAAAAAAAAAATTTTTTCGAAAATTTTCGATGTTGAATCTAGAGTGCCAGATATATACAAAAGAGTGAAATTTTTATCCAAGTAAGTTGATATGCATATATTTAGGTCTTTTATGATCAGATCAAGTATAAATAAGCCAAAAATGATCATAATTTGACAATTTTTGATAAAAAAAAAAAATGTTTTGAAAATTTTCGATGTCGAATCTAGAGTGCCAGGATTATACAAAAGAGTGAAATTTTGATCCAAGTAAGTCGATATGCATATATATAAGTTTTTTATGATTGGATCAATTCTAAATAAGCCAAAAATGATCATAATTTGATATTTTTTGATAAAAAAAAAATTTTTCGAAAATTTTCGATGTCGAATCTAGAGTGCCAGGACTATACAAAAGAGTGAAATTTTGATCCAAGTAAGTCTATGTGCATATATATAGGTCTTTTATGATAGGATCGAGTCTAAATAAAACAAAAATGATCAAAATTTGATATTTTTTGATAAAAAAAAATTTTTTTGAAAATTTTCGTTGTCGAATCTAGAGTGCCAGGACTATACAAAAGAGTGAAATTTTGATCCAAGTAAGTCGATATGCATATATATAGGTCTTTTATGATAGGATCAAGTCTAAATAAGCCAAAAATGATCAAAATTAGATACTTTTTAATAAAAAAAAAATTTTTCGAAAATTTTCGATGTCGAATCTAGAGTGCCAGGACTATACAAAAGAGTGAAATTTTGATCCAAGTAAGTCGATATGCATATATATAGGTCTTTTATGACAGGATCAAGTCTAAATAAAACAAAAATGATCAAAATTTGATATTTTTTGATTAAAAAAAATTTTTTGAAAATTTTCGTTGTCGAATCTAGAGTGCCAGGACTATACAAAAGAGTAAAATTTTGATCCATGTAAGTCGATATGCATATATATAGGTCTTTTATGATTGGATCAAGTATAAATAAGCCAAAAATGATCATAATTTTACAATTTTTGATTAAAAAAAAAAATTTTCGAAAATTTTCGATGTCGAATCTAGAGTGCCAGGACAATATACAAGATTGAAATTTTTATCCAAATAAGTCGATATGCATATATATAAGACTTTTATGATTGGATCAAGTCTAAATAAACCAAAGATAATCAAAATTTGACATTTTATGATTAAAAAAAATTTTTCGAAAATTTTCGATGTCGAATCTAGAGTGCCAGGACTATACAAAAGAGTGAAATTTTGATCCAAGTAAGTCTATGTGCATATATATAGGTCTTTTTTGATAGGATCAAGTCTAAATAAAACAAAAATGATCAAAATTTGATATTTTTTGATAAAAAAAAATTTTTTGAAAATTTTCGTTGTCGAATCTAGAGTGCCAGGACTATACAAAAGAGTGAAATTTTGATCCAAGTAAGTCGATATGCATATATATAGGTCTTTTATGATAGGATCAAGTCTAAATAAGCCAAAAATGATCATAATTTGACATTTTTTGATAAAAAAAAATTTTTCGAAAATTTTCGGTGTCGAATCTAGAGTGCCAGGACTATACAAAAGAGTGAAATTTTGAACCAAGTAAGCGATATGCATATATATAGGTCTTTTATGATTGGATCAAGTATAAATAAGCCAAAAATGATCATAATTTGACATTTTATGATTAAAAAAAATTTTTCGAAAATTTTCGATGTCGAATCTAGAGTGCCAGGACTATATATAAGATTGAAATTTTTATCCAAGTAAGTCGATATGCATATATTTAGGTTTTTTTTGATTGGATCAATTCTAAATAAGCCAAAAATGAACAAAATTTGACATTTTTTAATTAAAAAAAAATATTTCGAAAATATTCGATGTCGAATCTATAGTGCCAGGACTATACAAAAGAGTGAAATTTTTATCCAAGTAAGTCGATATGCATATATATAGATCCTTTATGATGGGAACAAGTCTAAATAAGCCAAAAAGGATCATAATTTGACATTTTTTGAAAAAAAAAAAAAATTTCGAAAATTTTCGATGCCGAATCTAGAGTGCCACGACTTTACAAAAGAGTAAAATTTTTATCCAAGTAAGTCGATATGCATATATATATAGGTCCTTTATGATGGGATCAAGTCTAAATAAGCCAAAATGGATCATAATTTGACATTTTTTGATAAAAAAAAATTATTTTGAAAATTTCGATGTCGAATCTAGAGTGCCACGACTATACAAAAGAGTGTAATTATGATCCAAGTAAGTCGATATGCATATATATAGGTCTTTTGTGATTGGATCAAGTCTAAATAAGCCAAAAATGATCATAATTTAATATTTAAAAAAAAAAAAAAATTTTTCGAAAATTTTCGATGTCGAATCTAGAGTGCCAGGACAATACAAAAGAGTGAAATTTTGATACAAGTTAGTGCATATGCATAAATATAGGTCTTTTATGATTGGATCAAGTCTAAATAAGCCAAAAATGATCATAATTTGATATATTTTGATAAAAAAATATTTTTCGAAAATTTTCGATGTCGACTCTAGAGGGCCAAGACTATATACAAGATTGAAATTTTTATCCAAGTAAGTTGATATGCATATATTTAGGTCTTTTATGATCAGATCAAGTCTAAATAAGCCAAAAATGATCATAATTTGACAATTTTTGATAAAAAAAAAAAATGTTTTGAAAATTTTCGATGTCGAATCTAGAGTGCCAGGACTATCCAAAAGAGTGAAATTTTGATCCAAGTTAGTCGATATGCATATTTATAGGTCTTTTCTGATTAGAACAAGTCTAAATAAGCCAAAAATGATCATAATTTGACAATTTTTGATAAAAAAAAAAATGTTTTGAAAATTTTCGATGTCGAATCTAGAGTGCCAGGACTATCCAAAAGAGTGAAATTTTGATCCAAGTTAGTCGATATGCATATATATAGGTCTATTATGATAGGATCAAGTCTAAATAAGCCAAAAATGATCATAATTTGACAATTTTTGATAAAAAAAAATTTATCGAAAATTTTCGATGTCGAATCTAGAGTGCCAGGACTATACAAAAGAGTGAAATTTTGATCCAATTAAGTCGATATGCATATATATAGGTCTTTTATGATTGGATCAAGTCTAAATAAGCCAAAAATGATCAAAATTTGACATTTTTTGATTAAAAAAAATTTTTCGAAAATTTTCGATGTCGAATCTAGAGTGCCAGGACTATATAAAAGAGTGAAAGTTTGATCCAAGTAAGTCGATATGCATATATATAGGTCTTTTATGATTGGATCAATTCTAAATAAGCCAAAAATGATCATAATTTGATATTTTTTGATAAAAAAAAAATTTTTCGAAAATTTTCGATGTCGAATCTAGAGTGCCAGGACTATACAAAAGAGTGAAATTTTGATCCAAGTAAGTCTATGTGCATATATGTAGGTCTTTTATGACAGGATCAAGTCTAAATAAAACAAAAATGATCAAAATTTGATATTTTTTGATAAAAAAAAAATTTTTTGAAAATTTTCGTTGTCGAATCTAGAGTGCCAGGACTATACAAAAGAGAGAAATTTTGATTAAAGTAAGTCGATATGCATATATATAGGTCTTTTATGATAGGATCAAGTCTAAATAAGCCAAAAATGATCAAAATTAGATACTTTTTGATAAAAAAAAAATTTTTTGAAAATTTTCGTTGTCGAATCTAAAGTGCCAGGACTATACAAAAGAGTAAAATTTTGATCCATGTAAGTCGATATTCATATATATAGGTCTTTTATGATTGGATCAAGTATAAATAAGCCAAAAATGATCATAATTTTACAATTTTTGATTAAAAAAAAAAATTTTCGAAAATTTTCGATGTCGAATCTAGAGTGCCAGGACAATATACAAGATTGAAATTTTTATCCAAATAAGTCGATATGCATATATATAAGACTTTTATGATTGGATCAAGTCTAAATAAACCAAAGATGATCAAAATTTGACATTTTATGATTAAAAAAAATTTTTCGAAAATTTTCGATGTCGAATCTAGAGTGCCAGGACTATACAAAAGAGTGAAATTTTGATCCAAGTAAGTCTATGTGCATATATATAGGTCTTTTTTGATAGGATCAAGTCTAAATAAAACAAAAATGATCAAAATTTGATATTTTTTGATAAAAAAAAATTTTTTGAAAATTTTCGTTGTCGAATCTAGAGTGCCAGGACTATACAAAAGAGTGAAATTTTGATCCAAGTAAGTCGATATGCATATATATAGGTCTTTTATGATAGGATCAAGTCTAAATAAGCCAAAAATGATCATAATTTGACATTTTTTGATAAAAAAAAATTTTTCGAAAATTTTCGGTGTCGAATCTAGAGTGCCAGGACTATACAAAAGAGTGAAATTTTGAACCAAGTAAGCGATATGCATATATATAGGTCTTTTATGATTGGATCAAGTATAAATAAGCCAAAAATGATCATAATTTGACATTTTATGATTAAAAAAAATTTTTCGAAAATTTTCGATGTCGAATCTAGAGTGCCAGGACTATATATAAGATTGAAATTTTTATCCAAGTAAGTCGATATGCATATATTTAGGTTTTTTTTGATTGGATCAATTCTAAATAAGCCAAAAATGAACAAAATTTGACATTTTTTAATTAAAAAAAAATATTTCGAAAATATTCGATGTCGAATCTATAGTGCCAGGACTATACAAAAGAGTGAAATTTTTATCCAAGTAAGTCGATATGCATATATATAGATCCTTTATGATGGGAACAAGTCTAAATAAGCCAAAAAGGATCATAATTTGACATTTTTTGAAAAAAAAAAAAAATTTCGAAAATTTTCGATGCCGAATCTAGAGTGCCACGACTTTACAAAAGAGTAAAATTTTTATCCAAGTAAGTCGATATGCATATATATATAGGTCCTTTATGATGGGATCAAGTCTAAATAAGCCAAAATGGATCATAATTTGACATTTTTTGATAAAAAAAAATTATTTCGAAAATTTCGATGTCGAATCTAGAGTGCCACGACTATACAAAAGAGTGTAATTATGATCCAAGTAAGTCGATATGCATATATATAGGTCTTTTGTGATTGGATCAAGTCTAAATAAGCCAAAAATGATCATAATTTGATATTTTAAAAAAAAAAAAAATTTTTCGAAAATTTTCGATGTCGAATCTAGAGTGCCAGGACAATACAAAAGAGTGAAATTTTGATACAAGTTAGTGCATATGCATAAATATAGGTCTTTTATGATTGGATCAAGTCTAAATAAGCCAAAAATGATCATAATTTGATATATTTTGATAAAAAAAAATTTTTCGAAAATTTTCGATGTCGACTCTAGAGGGCCAAGACTATATACAAGATTGAAATTTTTATCCAAGTAAGTTGATATGCATATATTTAGGTCTTTTATGATCAGATCAAGTCTAAATAAGCCAAAAATGATCATAATTTGACAATTTTTGATAAAAAAAAAAAATGTTTTGAAAATTTTCGATGTCGAATCTAGAGTGCCAGGACTATCCAAAAGAGTGAAATTTTGATCCAAGTTAGTCGATATGCATATTTATAGGTCTTTTCTGATTAGAACAAGTCTAAATAAGCCAAAAATGATCATAATTTGACAATTTTTGATAAAAAAAAAAAATGTTTTGAAAATTTTCGATGTCGAATCTAGAGTGCCAGGACTATCCAAAAGAGTGAAATTTTGATCCAAGTTAGTCGATATGCATATATATAGGTCTTTTATGATAGGATCAAGTCTAAATAAGCCAAAAATGATCATAATTTGACAATTTTTGATAAAAAAAAATTTATCGAAAATTTTCGATGTCGAATCTAGAGTGCCAGGACTATACAAAAGAGTGAAATTTTGATCCAATTAAGTCGATATGCATATATATAGGTCTTTTATGATTGGATCAAGTCTAAATAAGCCAAAAATGATCAAAATTTGACATTTTTTGATTAAAAAAAATTTTTCGAAAATTTTCGATGTCGAATCTAGAGTGCCAGGACTATATAAAAGAGTGAAAGTTTGATCCAAGTAAGTCGATATGCATATATATAGGTCTTTTATGATTGGATCAATTCTAAATAAGCCAAAAATGATCATAATTTGATATTTTTTGATAAAAAAAAAATTTTTCGAAAATTTTCGATGTCGAATCTAGAGTGCCAGGACTATACAAAAGAGTGAAATTTTGATCCAAGTAAGTCTATGTGCATATATGTAGGTCTTTTATGACAGGATCAAGTCTAAATAAAACAAAAATGATCAAAATTTGATATTTTTTGATAAAAAAAAAATTTTTTGAAAATTTTCGTTGTCGAATCTAGAGTGCCAGGACTATACAAAAGAGAGAAATTTTGATTAAAGTAAGTCGATATGCATATATATAGGTCTTTTATGATAGGATCAAGTCTAAATAAGCCAAAAATGATCAAAATTAGATACTTTTTGATAAAAAAAAATTTTTCGAAAATTTTCGATGTCGAATCTAGAGTGCCAGGACAATACAAAAGAGTGAAATTTTGATACAAGTTAGTGCATATGCATAAATATAGGTCTTTTATGATTGGATCAAGTCTAAATAAGCCAAAAATGATCATAATTTGATATATTTTGATAAAAAAAAATTTTTCGAAAATTTTCGATGTCGAATCTAGAGGGCCAAGACTATATACAAGATTGAAATTTTTATCCAAGTAAGTTGATATGCATTTATTTAGGTCTTTTATGATCAGATCAAGTCTAAATAAGCCAAAAATGATCATAATTTGACAATTTTTGATAAAAAAAAAAAATGTTTTGAAAATTTTCGATGTCGAATCTAGAGTGCCAGGCCTATCCAAAAGAGTGAAATTTTGATCCAAGTTAGTCGATATGCATATTTATAGGTCTTTTCTGATTAGAACAAGTCTAAATAAGCCAAAAATGATCATAATTTGACAATTTTTGATTAAAAAAAAATTTTTTGAAAATTTTCGATGTCGAATCTAGAGTGCCAAAACTATACAAAAGAGTAAAATTTTGATCCAAGTAAATCGATATGCATATATATAGGTCTTTTATGATAGGATCAAGTCTAAATAAGCCAAAAATGATCAAAAATTTGACAATTTTTGATAAAAAAAAATTTATCGAAAATTTTCGATGTCGAATCTAGAGTGCCAGGACTATACAAAAGAGTGAAATTTTGATCCAATTAAGTCGATATGCATATATATAGGTCTTTTATGATTGGATCAAGTCTAAATAAGCCAAAAATGATCAAAATTTGACATTTTTTTATTAAAAAAAATTTTTCGAAAATTTTCGATGTCGAATCTAGAGTGCCAGGACTACACAAAAGAGTGAAATTTTGATCCAAGTAAGTCGATATGCATATATATAGGTCTTTTTTGATTGGATCAAGTATAAATAAGCCAAAAATGATCATAATTTGACAATTATTGATTAAAAAAAAAATTTTTCGAAAATTTTCGATGTCGAATCTAGAGTGCCAGGACAATATACAAGATTGAAATTTTTATCCAAATAAGTCGATATGCATATATATAAGTCTTTTATGATTGGATCAAGTCTAAATAAACCAAAGATGATCAAAATTTGACATTTTATGATTAAAAAAAATTTTTCGAAAATTTTCGATGTCGAATCTAGAGTGCCAGGACTATACAAAAGAGTGAAATTTTGATCCAAGTAAGTCTATGTGCATATATATAGGTCTTTTATGATAGGATCAAGTCTAAATAAAACAAAAATGATCAAAATTTGATATTTTTTGATAAAAAAAAAATTTTTTGAAAATTTTCGTTGTCGAATCTAGAGTGCCAGGACTATACAAAAGAGTGAAATTTTGATCCAAGTAAGTCGATATGCATATAAATAGGTCTTTTATGATTGGATCAAGTATAAATAAGCCAAAAATGATCATAATTTGACAATTTTTGATTAAAAAAAAATTTTTCGAAAATTTTCGATGTCGAATCTAGAGTGCCAGGACTATACAAAAGAGTGAAATTTTGATCCAAGTAAGTCGATATGCATATATATAGGTCTTTTATGATAGGATCAAGTATAAATAAGCCAAAAATGATCAAAATTTGATAGTTTTTGATAAAAAAAAATTTTTTTGCAAATTTTCGATGTCGAATCTAGAGTGCCAGGACTATACAAAAGAGTGAAATTTTGATCCAAGTAAGTCGATATGCATATATATAGGTCTTTTATGATTGGATCAAGTCTAAATAAGCTAAAAATGATCATTATTTGACATTTTTTGATAAAAAAAATTTTTCCATAATTTTTTATGTCGAATCTAGAGTGCCAGGACTATACAAAAGAGTGAAATTTTGATCCAAGTATGTCGATATGCATATATATAGGTCTTTTATGATAGGATCAAGTCTAAATAAGCCAAAAATGATTAAAATTTGACATTTTTTGATAAAAAAAAATTTTTCGAAAATTTTCGATGTCGAATCTAGAGTGCCAGGACTATACAAAAGAGTGAAATTTTGATCCAAGTAAGTCGATTTGCCTATATATAGGTCTTTTATGATTGGATCAAGTCTGAATAAGCCAAAAATGTTCATAATTTGACATATCTTGATAAAAACAAAATTTTTCGAAAATTTTCGATGTCGAATCTAGAGTGCCAGGACCATACAAAAGAGTGAAATTTTGATCCAAGTAAGTCGATATGCATATATATAGGTCTTTTATGATTGGATCAAGTATAAATAAGCCAAAAATGATCATAATTTTACATTTTTTGATAAAAAAAAAATTTTTCGAAAATTTTCGATGTCGAATCTAGAGTGCCAGGACTATACAAAAGAGTGAAATTTTGAACCAAGTAAGCGATATGCATATATATCGGTCTTTTATGTTTGGATCAAGTATAAATAAGCCAAAAATGATCATAATTTAACAATTTTTGATTAAAAAAAATTTTTTGAAAATTTTCGATGTCGAATCTAGAGTGCCAGGACTATACAAAAGAGTGAAATTTTGATCTAAGTAAGTCGATATGCATATACATAGGTCTTTTATGATTGGATCAAGTATAAATATGCCAACAATGATCATAATTTGAAATTTTTTGATAAAAAAAAAATTTTCGAAAATTTTCGATGTCGAATCTAGAGTGCCAGGACTATACAAAAGAGTGAAATTTTGAACCAAGTAAGTCGATTTGCAGATATATAGGTCTTTTATGAATTGATCAAGTCTAAATAAGCCCAAAATGATCATATTTTGACATTTTTTGATAAAAACAAAATTTTTCGAAAATTTTCGATGTCGAATCTAGAGTGCCAGGACTATACAAAAGAGTGAAATTTTGATCCAAGTAAGTCGATATGCATATATATAGGTCTTTTATGATTGGATCAAGTATAAATAAGCCAAAAATGATCATAATTTGACATTTTTTGATAAAAAAAAATTTTTCGAAAATTTTCGATGTCGAATCTAGAGTGCCAGGACTATACAAAAGAGTGAAATTTTGAACCAAGTAAGCGATATGCATATATATCGGCCTTTTATGTTTGGATCAAGTATAAATAAGCCAAAAATGATCATAATTTGACAATTTTTGATTAAAAAAAATTTTTTGAAAATTTTCGATGTCGAATCTAGAGTGCCAGGACTATACAAAAGAGTAAAATTTTGATCCACGTAAGTCGATATGCATATATATAGGTCTTTTCTGATTGGATCAAATATAAATAAGCCAAAAATTATCATAATTTGACAATTTTTGATTTAAAAAAATTTTTTTAATTTTTCGATGTCGAATCTAGAGTGCCAGGACTATACAAAAGATTGAAATTTTGAACCAAATAAGTCAATATGCATAAATATAGGTCTTCTATGACCATATCAAGTCTAAATAGGCCAAAAATGATCATAATTTGACAATTTTTGATTAAAAAAAAATTTTTCGAAAATTTTCGATGTCTAATCTAGAGTGCCAGGACTATACAAAAGAGTGAAATTTTGATCCAAGCAAGTCGATATGCATACATTTATAGGTCTTATATGATAGGATCAAGTCTAAATTAGCCAAAAATGATCATAATTTGACATTTTTTGATAATAAAAATTTTTCGAAAATTTTCGATGTCGAATCTAGAGTGCCAGGACTATACAAAAGAGTGAAATTTTGATCCAGGTAAGTCGATATGCATATATATAGGTCTTTTATGATTGGATCAAGTCTAAATAAGCCAAAAATGATCATAATTTGACATTTTTTGATAAAATAAAAATTTTTTCGAAAATGTTCGATGTCTAATCTAGAGTGCTAGGACTATACAAAAGAGTGAAATTTTGATCCAAGTAAGTCGATATGCATATATATAGGTCTCCTATGATAGGATCAAGTCTAAATAAGCCAAAAATGAACATAATTTGACAATTTTTTGATAAAAAAAAAATTTGTCGAAAATTTTTGATGTCGAAGCTAGAGTGCCAGGACTATACAAAAGAGTGAAATTTTGATCCAAATATGTTGATTTGCATTAATATAGGTCTTTTATGATTGAATCAAGTCTATATAAGCCAAAAATGATCATAATTTGACATTTTTTGATATTTTTCGAAAATTTTCGATGTCGAATCTAGAGTGCCAGGACTACACAAAAGAGTGAAATTTTGATACAAATAAGTTGATTTGCATAAATATAGGTCTTTTATGTTTGGATCAAGTCTAAATAAGCCAAAAATGATCATAATTTGACATTTTTTGATAAAAAAAAAAATTTTTTCGAAAATGTTCGATGTCTAATCTAGAGTGCCAGGACTATACAAAAGAGTGAAATTTTGATCCAAGTAAGTCGATATGCATATATATAGGTCTTTTATGATGGGATCAAGTCTAAAAAAGCCAAAAATGGCCATCTTTGACATTTTTTGGAAAAAAAAAATTTTTCGAAAATTTTCGATGTCGAATCCAGAGAGCCAGGACTATACAAAAGAGTGAAATTTGATCCACGTAAGTCGATATGCATATATATAGGTCTTTTCTGATTGGATCAAGTATAAATAAGCCAAAAATGATCATAATTTGACAATTTTTGATTAAAAAAAAATTTTTTTGAAAATTTTCGATGTCGAATCTAAGGTGCCAGGACTATACAAAAGAGTGAAATTTTGATCCAAGTAAGTCGATATGCATATATATAGGTCTTTTATGATTGGATCAAGTCTAAATAAGCCAAAATTGGTCATAATTTGACATTTTTTGAAAAAAAAAATTTTATTGAAAATTTTCGATGTCGAATCTAGAGTGCCAGGACTATACAAAAGATTGAAATTTATATCCAAGTTAGTCGATATGCATATATATAGGTCTTTTATGATCAGATCAAGTCTAAATAAGCCAAAAATGATCATAATTTGACAATTTTTGAAAAAAAAAATTTTATTGAAAATTTTCGATGTCGAATCTAGAGTGCCAGGACTATACAAAAGAGTGAAATTTTGACCCAAGTAAGTCGATATGCTAATATAGGTCTTTTATGATTGAATCAAGTCTAAATAAGCCAAAAATGATCATAATTTGACATTTTTTGATAAAAAAAAATTTTTCGCAAATTTTCGATGTCGAATCTAGAGTGCCAGGACTATACAAAAGAGTGAAATTTTGATCCAAGTAAGTCGATATGCATATATATAGGTCTTTTATGATCAGATCAAGTCTAAATAAGCCAAAAATGATCATAATTTGACAATTTTTGATTTTAAAAAAAAATTTTTGACAATTCTCGATATCGAATCTATAGTGCCAGGACTATACAAAAGATATAAATTTTGATCCAAGTAAGTCGTAATGCATATATATAGGTCTTTTATGATCAGATCAAGTCTAAATAAGCCAAAAATGATCATAATTTGACAATTTTTGATAAAAAAAAATTTTTTTGAAAATTCTCGATATCGAATCTATAGTGCCAGGACTATACAAAAGAGAAAAAATTTGATCCAAGTAAGTCCATATGCATATACATATGTCTTTTATGATTGGTTCAAGTCTAAATAAGCCAAAAATGATCAAAATTTGACATTTTTTGATAAAAAAAAAATTTTTCGAAAATTTTCGATGTCGAATCTAGAGTGCCAGGACTATACAAAAGAGTGAAATTTTGATCCAAGTAAGTCAATATGCCTATCTATAGGTCTTTGATGATAGTATCAAGTCTAAATAAGCCAAAAGTGATCATAATTTGACATTTTTTGATAAAAAAATTTTTCGAAAATTTTCGATGTCGAATCTAGAGTGCCAGGACTATACAAAAGAGTGAAATTTTGATCCAAGTAAGTCGACATGCATATATATAGGTCTTTTATAATTGGATGAAGTATAAATAAGCCAAAAATGATCATATTTGACATTTTTTGATAAAAAAAAAAATTTTTCGAAAATTTTCGTTGTTGAATCTAGAGTGCCAGATATATACAAAAGAGTGAAATTTTGATCCAAGTAAGTCGATTTGCATATATATAGGTCTTTTGTGATTAGATCAAGTCTAACTAAGCCAAAAATGATCATAATTTGACATTTTTTGATAAAAAAAATTTTTCGAAAATTTTTGATGTCGAATCTAGAGTGCCAGGACTATACAAAAGAGTGAAATTTTGATCCAAGTAAGTCGATTTGCATATATATAGGTCTTTTATTATTGGATCAAGTCTAAATAGGCCAAAAATGATCATAATTTGACATTTTTTGATAAAAAAAATTTTTCGAAAATTTTCGATGTCGAATCTAGAGTGCCAGGACTATACAAAAGATTGAAATTTTGATCCGAGTAAGTCGATATGCATATATATAGGTCTTTTATGACCAGATCAAGTCTAAATAAGCCAAAAATGATCATAATTTGACAATTTTTGATAAAAAAATTTTTTTTTGAATATTCTCGATATCGAATATATAGTGCCAGGACTATACAAAAGAGAAAAATTTTGATCCAAGTAAGTCCATATGCATATATATAGGTCTTTTATGATTGGTTAAAGTCTAAATAGGCCAAAAATGATCATATTTGACATTTTTTGATTAAAAAAAAAATTTTTCGAAAATTTTCGATGTTGAATCTAGAGTGCCAGATATATACAAAAGAGTGAAATTTTGATCCAAGTAAGTCGATTTGCATATATATAGGTCTTTTGTGATTAGATCAAGTCTAACTAAGCCAAAAATGATCATAATTTGACATTTTTTGATAAAAAAAAATTTTTTCGAAAATTTTCGATGTCGAATCTAGAGCGCCAGGACTATACAAACGAGTGAAATTTTGATCCAAGTAAGTCGATATGCATATATATAGGTCTTTTATGATTGGTTCAAGTCTAAATAAGCCTAAAATGATCATAATTTGACATTTTTTTATAAAAAAAAAAATTTTCGAAAATTTTCGATGTCGAATCTAGAGTGTCAGGACTATACAAAAGAGTGAAATTTTGATCCAAGTAAGTCAATATGCCTATCTATAGGTCTTTGATGATAGTATCAAGTCTAAATAAGCCAACAGTGATCATAATTTGACATTTTTTGATAAAAAAAAAATTTTTTCGAAAATTTTCGATGTTGAATCTAGAGTGCCAGATATATACAAAAGAGTGAAATTTTGATCCAAGTAAGTCGATTTGCATATATATAGGTCTTTTGTGATTAGATCAAGTCTAACTAAGCCAAAAATGATCATAATTTGACATTTTTTGATAAAAAAAAATTTTTTCGAAAATTTTCGATGTCGAATCTAGAGTGCCAGGACTATACAAAACAGTGAAATTTTGATCCAAGTAAGTCGATATGCATATATATAGGTCTTTTATGATTGGTTCAAGTCTAAATAAGCCAAAAATGATCATAATTTGACATTTTTTTATAAAAAAAAAATTTTTCGAAAATTTTTGATGTCGAATCTAGAGTGCAGGACTATACAAAAGAGTGAAATTTTGATCCAAGTAAGTCGATTTGCATATATATAGGTCTTTTATGATTGGATAAAGTCTAAATAAGCCAAAAATGATCATAATTTGACATTTTTTGATAAAAAAAATTTTTCGAAAATTTTTGATGTCGAATCTAGAGTGCCAGGACTATACAAAAGAGTGAAATTTTGATCCAAGTAAGTCAATATGCCTATCTATAGGTCTTTGATGATAGTATCAAGTCTAAATAAGCCAAAAGTGATCATAATTTGACATTTTTTGATAAAAAAATTTTTCGAAAATTTTCGATGTCGAATCTAGAGTGCCAGATATATACAAAAGAGTGAAATTTTGATCCAAGTAAGTCGATTTGCATATATATAGGTCTTTTTTGATTAGATCAAGTCTAACTAAGCCAAAAATGATCATAATTTGACATTTTTTGATAAAAAAAAATTTTTTCGAAAATTTTCGATGTCGAATCTAGAGCGCCAGGACTATACAAACGAGTGAAATTTTGATCCAAGTAAGTCGATATGCATATATATAGGTCTTTTATGATTGGTTCAAGTCTAAATAAGCCTAAAATGATCATAATTTGACATTTTTGTATAAAAAAAAAATTTTTCGAAAATTTTTTATGTCGAATCAAGAGTGCCAGGACTATACAAAAGAGTGAAATTTTGATCCAAGTGAGTCAATATGCCTATCTATAGGTCTTTGATGATAGTATCAAGTCTAAATAAGCCAACAGTGATCATAATTTGACATTTTTTGATAAAAAAATTTGTCGAAAATTTTCGATGTCGAATCTAGAGTGTCAGGACTATACAAAAGAGTGAAATTTTGATCCAAGTAAGTCGATATGCATATATATAGGTCTTTTATGATTGGATGAAGTATAAATAAGCCAAAAATGATCATATTTGACATTTTTTGATAAAAAAAAAAATTTTTCGAAAATTTTCGATGTTGAATCTAGAGTGCCAGATATATACAAAAGAGTGAAATTTTGATCCAAGTAAGTCGATTTGCATATATATAGGTCTTTTGTGATTAGATCAAGTCTAACTAAGCCAAAAATGATCATAATTTGACATTTTTTGATAAAAAAAAATTTTTTCGAAAATTTTCGATGTCGAATCCTGAGTGCCAGGACTATACAAAACAGTGTAATTTTGATTCAAGTAAGTCGATATGCATATATATAGGTCTTTTATGATTGGTTCAAGTCTAAATAAGCCAAAAATGATCATAATTTGACATTTTTTTATAAAAAAAAAATTTTTCGAAAATTTTTGATGTCGAATCTAGAGTGCCAGGACTATACAAAAGAGTGAAATTTTGATCCAAGTAAGTCAATATGCCTATCTATAGGTCTTTGATGATAGTATCAAGTCTAAATAAGCCAAAAGTGATCATAATTTGACATTTTTTGATAAAAAAATTTTTCGAAAATTTTCGATGTCGAATCTAGAGTGTCAGGACTATACAAAAGAGTAAAATTTTGATCCAAGTAAGTCGATATGCATATATATAGGTCTTTTATGATTGGATGAAGTATAAATAAGCCAAAAATGATCATATTTGACATTTTTTGATAAAAAAAAAATTTTTCGAAAATTTTCGATGTTGAATCTAGAGTGCCAGATATATACAAAAGAGTGAAATTTTGATCCAAGTAAGTCGATTTGCATATATATAGGTGTTTTATGATTGGTTCAAGTCTAAATAAGCCTAAAATGATCATAATTTGACATTTTTTTATAAAAAAAAAATTTTTCGAAAATTTTGAATGTCGAATCTAGAGTGCCAGGACTAAACAAAAGAGTGAAATTTTGATCCAAGTAAGTCAATATGCCTATATATAGGTCTTTTATGATTGGATCAAGTCTAAATAAGCCAAAAATGATCATAATTTGACACTTTTTGATTAAAAAAAATTTTTCGAAAATTTTGAATGTCGAATCTAGAGTGCCAGGACTATACAAAAGAGTGAAATTTTGATCCAAATAAGTCGATATGCATATATATAGGACTTTTATGATTGTCTAAATAAGCCAAAAATGTTCATAAATTGACATTTTTTGATTAAAAAAAAAATTTTTCGACAATTTTCGATGTCGAATCTAGAGTGCCAGGACTATACAAAAGAGTGAAATTTTGATCCAAGTAAGTAGATATGCTTATATATAGGTCTTTTATGATAGTATCAAGTCTAAATGAGCCAAAAATGATCATAATTTGACATTTTTTGATAAAAAAAATTTTTTTTGAAAATTTTCGATGTCGAATCTAGAGTGCCAGGACTATACAAAAGAGTGAAATTTTGATCCAAGTAAGACGATATGCTTATATATAGGTCTTTTATGATTGGTTCAAGTCTAAATAAGCTTAAAATGATCATAATTTGACATTTTTTTATAAAAAAAAAATTTTTCGAAAATTTTTGATGTCGAATCTAGAGTGCCAGGACTATACAAAAGAGTGAAATTTTGATCCAACTAAGTCGATATGCATATATATAGGTCTTTTATGATTAGATCAAGTATAAATAAGCCAAAAATGATCACAATTTGACAATTTTTGATTAAAAAAAATTGTTTCGAAAATTTTCGATGTCGAATCTAGAGTGCCAGGACTATACAAAAGATTGAAATTTATATCCAAGTAAGTCGATATGCATATATATAGGTCTTTTATGATCAGATCAAGTCTACATAAGCCAAAAATGATCATAATTTGACAATTTTTGATAAAAAAAATTTTTTTGATAATTCTCGATATCGAATCTAGAGTGCCAGGACTATACAAAAGAGTGAAATTTTGATCCAAGTAAGTCAATATGCATATATATAGGTCTTTTATGATTGGATCAAGTCTAAATAAGCCAAAAATGATCATAATTTGACAATTTTTGATAAAAAAAAATTTTTCGAAAATTTTCGATGTCGAATCTAGAGTGCCTAGACTATACAAAAGAGTGTAATTTTGATCCAAGTAAGTCAATATGCATATATATAGGTCTTTTATGATTGGATCAAGTCTAAATAAGCCAAAAATGATCATAATTTGAAAATTTTTGATTAAAAAAAATTTTTTCGAAAATTTTCGATGTCGAATCTAGAGTGCCTAGACTATACAAAAGAGTGTAATTTTGATCCAAGTAAGCCAATATGCATATATATAGGTCTTTTATGATTGGATCAAGTCTAATTAAGCCAAAACTGATCATAATTTGACATTTTTTGATAAATAAAATTTTTCGAAAATTTTGAATGTCGAATCTAGAGTGCCAGGACTATACAAAGGAGTGAAATTTTGATCCAAGTAAGTCAATATGCATATATATAGGTCTTTTATGATTGGATCAAGTCTAAATAGGCCAAAAATGATCATAATTTGACACTTTTTGATAAAAAAAAAATTTTTCGAAAATTTTGAATGTCGAATCTAGAGTGCCAGGACTATACAAAAGAGAAAAATGTTGATCCAAGTAAGTCGATATGCTTATATATAGGTCTTTTATGATAGTACCAAGTCTAAATAAGCCAAAAATGATCATAATTTGACATTTTTTGATAAAAAATTTTTTCGAAAATTTTCGATGTCGAATCTAGAGTGCCAGGACTATACAAAATAGTGTGATTTTGATCCAAGTAAGTCAATATGCATATATATAGGTCTTTAATGATTGGATCAAGTCTAATTAAGCCAAAACTGATCATAATTTGACATTTTTTGATAAAAAAAAAATTTTTCGAAAATTTTCGATGTCGAATCTAGAATGCCAGGACTATACAAAAAAATGAAATTTTGATCCAAGTTAGTCAATATGCATATATATAGGACTTTTATGATTGTCTAAATAAGCCAAAACTGATCATAATTTGACATTTTTTTATAAAAAAAAAATTTTTCGAAAATTTTCGATGTCGAATCTAGAATGCCAGGACTATACAAAAGAGTGAAATTTTGATCCAAGTAAGTCGATATGCATATATATAGGTCTTTTATGATTAGATCAAGTATAAATAAGCCAAAAATGATCACAATTTGACAATTTTTGATAAAAAAAAATTTTTCGAAAATTTTCGATGTCGAATCTAGAGTGCCTAGACTATACAAAAGAGTGTAATTTTGATCCAAGTAAGTCAATATGCATATATATAGGTCTTTTATGATTGGATCAAGTCTAAATAAGCCAAAAATGATCATAATTTGAAAATTTTTGATTAAAAAAAATTTTTTCGAAAATTTTTGATGTCGAATCTAGAGTGCCTAGACTATACAAAAGAGTGTAATTTTGATCCAAGTAAGCCAATATGCATATATATAGGTCTTTTATGATTGGATCAAGTCTAATTAAGCCAAAACTGATCATAATTTGACATTTTTTGATAAAAAAAATTTTTCGAAAATTTTGAATGTCGAATCTAGAGTGCCAGGACTATACAAAGGAGTGAAATTTTGATCCAAGTAAGTCAATATGCATATATATAGGTCTTTTATGATTGGATCAAGTCTAAATAGGCCAAAATTGGTCATAATTTGCCATTTTTTGATAAAAAAAAAAATTTTCGAAAATTTTCGATGTCGAATCTAAAATGCCAGGACTATACAAAAGAGTGAAATTTTGATCCAAGTAAGTCGAAATGCACACATATAGGTCTTTTATGATTAGATCAAGTCTAAATAAGCCAAAAATGATCATAATTTGACACTTTTTGATAAAAAAAAATTTTTTCGAAAATTTTGAATGTCGAATCTAGAGTGCCAGGACTATACAAAAGAGAAAAATGTTGATCCAAGTAAGTCGATATGCTTATATATAGGTCTTTTGTGATAGTACCAAGTCTAAATAAGCCAAAAATGATCATAATTTGACATTTTTTGATAAAAAATTTTTTCGAAAATTTTCGATGTCGAATCTAGAATGCCAGGACTATACAAAAAAGTGAAATTTTGATCCAAGTAAGTCGAAATGCACATATATATTTCTTTTATGATAGGATCAAGTCTAAATGAGCCAAAAATGATCATAATTTGACACTATTTGATTAAAAAAAATTTTTTCGAAAATTTTGAATGTCGAATCTAGAGTGCCAGGACTATACAAAAGAGTTAAATTTTGATCCAAGTAAGTCAATATGACTATATATAGGTCTTTTATGATAGTAATCTAGAGTGCCAGGACTATACAAAAGAGTGAAATTATGATCCAAGTAAGTCGATATGAATATATATAGGTCTTTTATGATAGGATCAAGTCTAAATGAGCCATAAATGATCATAATTTGACATTTTTGATAAAAAAAAAATTTTTCGAAAATTTTCGATTTCGAATCTAGAGTGCCAGGACTATACAAAAGAGTGAAATTTTGATCCAAGTAAGTCGATATGCATATATATAGGTCTTTTATCATAGGATCAAGTCTAAATAAGCCAAAAATGATCAAAATTTGACATATTTTGATTAAAAAAAAATTTTTCGAAAATTTTCGATGTCGAATCTAGAGTGCCAGGACTATATAAAGGAGTGAAATTTTTATCCAAGTAAGTCGATATGCATATATATATATATAGGTCATTTATGATTGGATCAAGTCTAAATAAGCCAAAAATGATTATATTTGACATATTTTGATAAAAAAAAATTTTTCGAAAATTTTCGATGTTGAATCTAAAGTGCCAAGACTATACAAAAGAGTGAAATTTTGATCCAAGTAAGTCGATTTGCATATATAAAGGTCTTTTATGATTAGATCAAGTCTAACTAAGCCAAAAATGATCATAATTTTACATTTTTTGATAAAAAATTTTTTTTTCGAAAATTTTCGATGTCGAATCTAGAGTGCCAGGACTAAACAAAAGAGTGAAATTTTTATCCAAGTAAGTCGATATGCATATCTAATATAAGTCTTTTATGATTGGATCAAGTCTAAAATATCCAAAATTGGTCATATTTTGACATTTTTTGATTTAAAAAATTTTTGAAAATTTTCGATGTCGAATCTAGAGTGCCAGGACTATACAAAAGAGTGAAATTTTGATCCAAATATGTCGATATGCATATATATAGGACTTTTATGATTGTCTTAATAAGTCAAAAATGATCATAATTTGACATTTTTTGATTAAAAAAAATTTTTCGACAATTTTCGATGTCGAATCTAGAGTGCCAGGACTATACAAAAGAGTAAAATTTTGATCCAAGTAAGTCGATATGCATATATATAGGTCTTTTATGATAGGATCAAATCTAAATGAGCCATAAATGATCATAATTTGACATTTTTTGATAAAAAAAAATTTTTTTGAAAATTTTCTATGTCGAATCTAGAGTGCCAGGACTATACAAAAGAGTGAAATTATGATCCAAGTAAGTCGATATGCATATATATAGGTCTTTTATTGTTGGATAAAGTCTAAATAAGCCAAAACTGCTCATAATTTGACATATTTTGATAAAAAAAAATTTTTCGAAAATTTTCGATGTTAAATTTGAGTGCCAAGACTATACAAAAGAGTGAAATTTTGATCCAAGTAAGTCGATTTGCATATATATAGGTCTTTTATGATTAGATCAAGTCTAACTAAGCCAAAAATGATCATAATTTGACATTTTTTGATAAAAAATTTTTTTTTCGAAAATTTTCGATGTCGAATCTAGAGTGCCAGGACTATACAAAAGAGTGAAATTTTTATCCAAGTAAGTCGATATGCATATCTAATATAAGTCTTTTATGATTGGATCAAGTCTAAATAAGCCAAAATTGGTCATAATTTGACATTTTTTGATTTAGAAAATTTTTTGAAAATTTTCGATGTCGAATCTAGAGTGCCAGGACTATACAAAAGAGTGAAATTTTGATCCAAATATGTCGATATGCATATATATAGGACTTTTATGATTGTCTTAATAAGTCAAAAATGATCATAATTTGACATTTTTTGATTAAAAAAAATTTTTCGGCAATTTTCGATGTCGAATCTAGAGTGCCAGGACTATACAAAAGAGCAAAATTTTGATCCAAGTAAGTCGATATGCATATATATATAGGTCTTTTATGATAGGATCAAGTCTAAATGAGCCATAAATGATCATAATTTGACAGTTTTTGATAAAAAAAAATTTTTTGAAAATTTTCTATGTCGAATCTAGAGTGCCAGGACTATACAAAAGAGTGAAATTTTGATCCAAGTAAGTCTATATGCTTATATATAGGTCTTTTATGATAGTTAAGTCTAAATAAGCGAAAAATGATCATAATTTGACATTTTTTGATAAAAAAAAAATTTTCGAAAATTTTCGATTTCGAATCTAGAAAGCCAGGACTAAACAAAAGAGTGAAATTTTGATCCAAGTAAGTCGATATGCATATATATAGGTCTTTTATGATTGGATCAAGTATAAACAAGACAAAAATGATCATAATTTGACATTTTTTGATAAAAAAAAATTTTTTGAAAATTTTCGATATCGATTCTAGAGTGCCAGGACTATACAAAAGAGTGAAATTTTGATCTAAGTAAGTTGATATGCATATATATAGGTCTTTTATGATTGGATCAAGTCAAAATAAGCCAAAAATGATCATAATTTGACATTTTTTGATAAAAAAAATTTTTGGAAAATTTTCGATGTCGAATCTAGAGTGCCAGGACTATACAAAAAGTGAAATTTTGATCCAAGTAAGTCAATATGCCTATATATAGGTCTTTTATGATAGGATCAAGTCGAAATAAGCCAAAAATGATCATAATTTGACATTTTTTGATTAAAAAAAATTTTTCGAAAATTTTCGACGTCGAATCTAGAGTGCCAGGACTATACAAAAGAGTGAAATTTTGATCCAAGTAAGTCTATATGCTTATATATAGGTCTTTTATGATAGTATCAAGTCTAAATAAGCGAAAAATGATCATAATTTGACATTTTTTGATAAAAAAAAAAAATTTTCGATTTCGAATCTAGAAAGCCAGGACTAAACAAAAGAGTGAAATTTTGATCCAAGTAAGTCGATATGCATATATATAGGTCTTTTATGATTGGATCAAGTATAAATAAGACAAAAATGATCATAATTTGACATTTTTTGATAAAAAAAAATTTTTTGAAAATTTTCGATATCGATTCTAGAGTGCCAGGACTATACAAAAGAGTGAAATTTTGATCTAAGTAAGTTGATATGCATATATATAGGTCTTTTATGATTCGATCAAGTCTAAATAAGCCAAAAATGATCATAATTTGACATTTTTTGATAAAAAAAAATTTTTCGAAAATTTTCGATGTCAATTCTAGAGTGCCAGGACTATACAAAAGAGTAAAATTTTGATCCAAGTAAGTCGATATGCATATATATAGGTCTTTAATGATTGGATCAAGTCTAAATAAGCCAAAAATGATCATAATTTTACATTTTTTGATAAAAAAAAATTTTTCGAAAATTTTCGATGTCAATTCTAGAGTGCCAGGACTATACAAAAAGTGAAATTTTGATCCAAGTAAGTCAATATGCCTATATATAGGTCTTTTATGATAGGATCAAGTCGAAATAGGCCAAAAATGATCATAATTTGACATCTTTTGATAAAAAAAAAATTTTTCGAAAATTTTCGACGTCGAATCTAGAGTGCTAGGACTATACAAAAGAGTGAAATTTTGATCCAAGTAAGTCGATATGCATATACGGGGTGTTCCAAACCACCCGTCCAGGCTGATTATTCTGAATAGTTTTCAAAAAAAATTGAAACGAAAAAACACGTATCGAATATTTTTTGAAACTCTATCTAACCATACCAAAAACACCCTCCACCTTCGACCCCTGTTAGGGGTAGGGGGTGTAACTTGAAAAAATCAAATGGAAACCCCTATTTTTTTCTGCAGATTTGGATTCTTCAGAAGAAAAGACAAACATTTTGTCTAAAAAATTTTTTCCGATTTTCGGTAGATCACGCTACAATCGACAAAAATCGTTCTTTTAGATTTGGCATTAGAATTGCAGTTCAAGTGAAGGCGAGAAAAGTTTTTTGAGTCGAGAATAGTTATTTTCAATTTTGTTTTTGTTTTTTTTGAAGAAAAGACTATTCGGTTTTTGTTTTTCATATTTTATTATGATTTAGAAAAATTATTTTTGTAAAAATGTTTTTTTTTATTTTGGAAAGTCTGAAAAAAAATTAAATCTAAAATGATTCATATCTAATTCTTTCTAAGAGCTTTATTTAGCATCCTCCCAATTGTCTAGTGGTTTACCTCAATTACCGCAATTCGACATTTTCGCTTCTCTTTTATTTTCGTTGAATTTCTAATTTTTGTGTTGCTTTTGTTTTGTTTTTGTTTTGGTTCTGTGTGTTTGTGTTTTTATTTTTATTTTTACTTTTTCGTTTTGATTTTTGTCATTGAACGGCGCAATTCTTATGCCAAATCTAAAAGAACGATTTTTGTCGATTGTAGCGCGATCTACCGAAAATCGGGAAAAATTTCTTAGACAAAATGTTTGTCTTTTCTTCTGAAGAATCCAAATCTGCAGAAAAAAATAGGGGTTTCCATTTGATTTTTTCAAGTTACACCCCCTACCCCTAACAGGGGTTGAGGGTGGAGGGTGTTTTTGGTATGGTTAGATAGAGTTTCAAAAAATATTTGATACGTGTTTTTTCGTTTCAATTTTTTTTAAAAACTATTCAGAATAATCAGCCTGGACGGGTGGTTTGGAACACCCAGTATATAGGTCTTTTATGATTGGTTCCAGTCTAAATAAGCCGAAAATGTTCATAATTTGACATTTTTTGATAAAAAAAAATTTTTTGAAAATTTTCGATGTCGAATCTAGAGTGCCAGGACTATACAAAAGAGTGAAATTTTGATCCAAGTAAGTCGATATGCATATATATTGGTCTTTAAGGACAGGATCAAGTCTAAATAAGCCAAAAATGATCAAAATTTGACATTTTTTTATAAAAAAAAATTTTTTCGAAAATTTTCGATGTCGAATCTAGAGTGCCAGGACTATACAAAAGATTGAAATTTATATCCAAGTAAGTCGATATGCATATATATAGGTCTTTTATGATCAGATCAAGTCTACATAAGCCAAAAATGATCATAATTTGACAATTTTTGATAAAAAAAATTTTTCGAAAATTTCGATGTCGAATCTAGAGTGCCTAGACTATACAAAAGAGTGTAATTTTGATCCAAGTAAGTCAATATGCATATATATAGGTCTTTTATGATTGGATCAAGTCTTATTAAGCCAAAACTGATCATAATTTGACATTTTTTGATAAAAAAAAAATTTTTCGAAAATTTTCGATGTCGAATCTAGAATGCCGGGACTATACAAAAGAGTGAAATTTTGATCCAAGTAAGTCGAAATGCACATATATAGGTCTTTTATGATTGGATCAAGTCTAAATAAGCCAAAAATGATCATAATTTGACACTTTTTGATAAAAAAAAAATTTTTCGAAAATTTTGAATGTCGAATCTAGAGTGCCAGGACTATACAAAAGAGTGAAATTTTGATCCAAATAAGTCGATATGCATATATATAGGACTTTTATGATTGTCTAAATAAGCCAAAACTGATCATAATTTGACATTTTTTGATAAAAAAAATATTTTTCGAAAATTTTCGATGTCGAATCTAGAATGCTAGGACTATACAAAACAGTGAAATTTTGATCCAAGTAAGTCGAAATGCACATATATAGGTCTTTTATGATAGGATCAAGTCTAAATGAGCCAAAAATGATCATAATTTGACATTTTTTGATAAAAAAAATTTTTTTTGAAAATTTTCCATGTCGAATCTAGAGTGCCAGGACTATACAAAAGAGTGAAATTTTGATCCAAGTAAGTCGATATGCTTATATATAGGTCTTTTATGATTGGTTCAAGTCTAAATAAGCCTAAAATGATCATAATTTGACATTTTTTTATAAAAAAAAAATTTTTCGAAAATTTTTGATGTCGAATCTAGAGTGCCAGGACTATACAAAAGAGTGAAATTTTGATCCAACTAAGTCGATATGCATATATATAGGTCTTTTATGATTAGATCAAGTATAAATAAGCCAAAAATGATCACAATTTGACAATTTTTGATTAAAAAAATTTTTTCGAAAATTTTCGATGTCGAATCTAGAGTGCCAGGACTATACAAAAGATTGAAATTTATATCCAAGTAAGTCGATATGCATATATATAGGTCTTTTATGATCAGATCAAGTCTACATAAGCCAAAAATGATAATAATTTGGCAATTTTTGATAAAAAAAATTTTTCGAAAATTTTCGATGTCGAATCTAGAGTGCCTAGACTATACAAAAGAGTGTAATTTTGATCCAAGTAAGTCAATATGCATAAATATAGGTCTTTTATGATTGGATCAAGTCTTATTAAGCCAAAACTGATCATAATTTGACATTTTTTGATAAAAAAAAAATTTTTCGAAAATTTTCGATGTCGAATCTAGAATGCCAGGACTATACAAAAGAGTGAAATTTTGATCCAAGTAAGTCGAAATGCACATATATAGGTCTTTTATGATTGGATCAAGTCTAAATAAGCCGAAAATTATCATAATTTGACACTTTTTGATAAAAAAAAAATTTTTCGAAAATTTTGAATGTCGAATCTAGAGTGCCAGGACTATACAAAAGAGTGAAATTTTGATCCAAATAAGTCGATATGCATATATATAGGACTTTTATGATTGTCTTATTAAGTCAAAACTGATCATAATTTGACATTTTTTGATAAAAAAAAAAATTTTCGAAAATTTTCGATGTCGAATCTAGAATGCTAGGACTATACAAAAGAGTGAAATTTTGATCCAAGTAAGTCGAAATGCACATATATAGGTCTTTTATGATAGGATTAAGTCTAAATGAGCCAAAAATGATCATAATTTGACATTTTTTGATTAAAAAAATTTTTTTTGAAAATTTTCCATGTCGAATCTAGAGTGCCAGGACTAAACAAAAGAGTGAAATTTTGATCCAAGTAAGTCGATATGCTTATATATAGGTCTTTTATGATAGTATCAAGTCTAAATAAGCGAAAAATGATCATAATTTGACAATTTTTGATAAAAAAAAAATTTTTTTCGAAAATTTTCGATGTCGAATCTAGAGTGCCAGGACTATACAAAAGTGTGAAATTTTGATCCAAGTAAGTCTATATGCATATATCATAGGTCTATTGTGATAGGATCAAGTCTAAATAAGCCAAAAATGATCATAATTTGACATTTTTTGATAAAAAAAAATTTTTCGAAAATTTTCGATGTCAATTCTAGAGTGCCAGGACTATACAAAAGAGTGAAATTTTGATCCACGTAAGTCAATATGCCTATATATAGGTCTTTTATGATAGAATCAAGTCTAAATAAGCCAAAAATGATCATAATTTGACATTTTTTGATTAAAAAAAAATTTTTCGAAAATTTTCGACGTCGAATCTAGAGTGCCAGAACTATACAAAAGAGTGAAATTTTGATCCAAGTAAGTCAAAATGAACATATATAGGTCTTTTATGATTGGATCGAGTCTAAATAAGCCAAAAATGATCATAATTTGACACTTTTTGATAAAAAAAAAATTTTTCGAAAATTTTGAATGTCGAATCTAGAGTGCCAGGACTATACAAAAGAGTGAAATTTTGATCCAAATAAGTCGATATGCATATATATAGGACTTTTATGATTGTCTTAATAAGTCAACAATGATCATAATTTGACATTTTTTGATTTAAAAAAAATTTTTTGAAAATTTTCGATGTCGAATCTAGAGTGCCAGGACTATACAAAAGAGTGAAATTTTGATCCAAGTAAGTCTATATGCTTATATATAGGTCTTTTATGATAGTATCAAGTCTAAATAAGCGAAAAATGATCATAATTTGACATTTTTTGATTAAAAAAAAAATTTTTCGAAAATTTTCGATGTCGAATCTACAGTGCCAGGACTATACAAAAGTGTGAAATTTTGATCCAAGTAAGTCGATATGCATATATATAGGTCTATTATGATAGGATCAAGTCTAAATAAGCCAAAAATGATCACAATTTGACATTTTTTGATAAAAAAAAAATTTTTCGAAAATTTTCGATGTCGAATCTAGAGTGCCAGGACTATACAAAAGAGTGAAATTTTGATCCAAATATGTCGATATGCATATATATAGGACTTTTATGATTGTCTTAATAAGTCAAAAATGATCATAATTTGACATTTTTTGATTAAAAAAAATTTTTCGACAATTTTCGATGTCGAATCTAGAGTGCCAGGACTATACAAAAGAGTAAAATTTTGATCCAAGTAAGTCGATATGCATATATATAGGTCTTTTATGATAGGATCAAGTCTAAATGAGCCATAAATGATCATAATTTGACATTTTTTGATAAAAAAAAAATTTTTTGAAAATTTTCTATGTCGAATCTAGAGTGCCAGGACTATACAAAAGAGTGAAATTATGATCCAAGTAAGTCGATATGCATATATATAGGTCTTTTATGGTTGGATAAAGTCTAAATAAGCCAAAACTGCTCATAATTTGACATTTTTGATAAAAAAAAATTTTTCGAAAATTTTCGATTTCGAATCTAGAGTGCCAGGACTATACAAAAGAGTGAAATTTTGATCCAAGTAAGTCGATATGCATATATATAGGTCTTTTATGATTGGATCAAGTATAAATAAGCCAAAATTGGTCATAATTTGACAATTTTTGATAAAAAAAATTTTTTCTATAATTTTCGATGTCGAATCTAGAGTGCCAGGACTATACAAAAGAGTGAAATTTTGAAATTTTGATCCAGGTAAGTCGATATGCATATATATAGGTCTTTTATGATAGGATCAAGTATAAATAAGCCAAAAATGATCATAATTTCACACTTTTTTATAAAAAAATTTTTTTTTTTAAATTTTCGATGTCGAATCTAGAGTGCCAGGACTATACAAAAGAGTGAAATTTTGATCCAGGTAAGTCGATATGCATATATATAGATCTTTTATGATAGGATCAAGTATAATTAAGCCAAAAATGAACATAATTTCACATTTTTTTATTTAAAAAAAATTTTTTGAAAATTTTCGATGTCGAAACTAGAGTGCCAGGACTATACAAAAGAGTGAAATTTTGATCCAGGTAAGTCGATATGCATATGCATATGCATATAGGTCTTTTATGATTGGATCAAGTCTAAATAAGCCAAAAATGATCATAATTTGACATTTTTTGATTAAAAAAAATTTTTCGAAAATTTTCGATGTCAATTCTAGAGTGCCAGGACTATACAAAAGAGTGAAATTTTGATCCAAGTAAGTCGATATGCATATATATAGGTCTTTAATGATTGGATCAAGTCTAAATAAGCCAAAAATGATCATAATTTTACATTTTTTGATAAAAAAAAATTTTTCGAAAATTTTCGATGTCAATTCTAGAGTGCCAGGACTATACAAAAAGTGAAATTTTGATCCAAGTAAGTCAATATGCCTATATATAGGTCTTTTATGATAGGATCAAGTCGAAATAAGGCAAAAATGATCATAATTTGACATTTTTTGATAAAAAAAAAATTTTTCGAAAATTTTCGACGTCGAATCTAGAGTGCCAGGACTATACAAAAGAGTGAAATTTTTATCCAAGTAAGTCGATATGCATATCTAATATAAGTCTTTTATGATTGGATCAAGTCTAAATAAGCCAAAATTGGTCATAATTTGACATTTTTTGATTTAAAAAATTTTTTGAAAATTTTCGATGTCGAATCTAGAGTGCCAGGACTATACAAAAGAGTGAAATTTTGATCCAAATATGTCGATATGCATATATATAGGACTTTTATGATTGTCTTAATAAGTCAAAAATGATCATAATTTGACATTTTTTGAGTAAAAAAAATGTTTCGACAATTTTCGATGTCGAATCTAGAGTGCCAGGACTATACAAAAGAGCAAAATTTTGATCCAAGTAAGTCGATATGCATAAATATATAGGTCTTTTATGATAGTATCAAGTCTAAATAAGCGAAAAATGATCATAATTTGACATTCTTTGATAAAAAAAAAAAATTTTCGAAAATTTTCGATTTCGAATCTAGAAAGCCAGGACTAAACAAAAGAGTGAAATTTTGATCCAAGTAAGTCGATATGCATATATATAGGTCTTTTATGATTGGATCAAGTATAAATAAGACAAAAATGATCATAATTTGACATTTTTTGATAAAAAAAAATTTTTTGAAAATTTTCGATATCGATTCTAGAGTGCCAGGACTATACAAAAGAGTGAAATTTTGATCTAAGTAAGTTGATATGCATATATATAGGTCTTTTATGATTCGATCAAGTCTAAATAAGCCAAAAATGATCATAATTTGACATTTTTTGATAAAAAAAAATTTTTGGAAAATTTTCGATGTCGAATCTAGAGTGCCAGGACTATACAAAAGAGTTAAATTTTGATCCAAGTAAGTCGATATGCATATATATAGGTCTTTTATGATAGGATCAAGTCTAAATGAGCCATAAATGATCATAATTTGACATTTTTTGATAAAAAAAAATTTTTTGAAAATTTTCTATGTCGAATCTAGAGTGCCAGGACTATACAAAAGAGTGAAATTATGATCCAAGTAAGTCGATATGCATATATATAGGTCTTTTATGGTTGGATAAAGTCTAAATAAGCCAAAACTGCTCATAATTTGACATTTTTGATTAAAAAAAATTTTTCGAAAATTTTCGATTTCGAATCTAGAGTGCCAGGACTATACAAAAGAGTGAAATTTTGATCCAAGTAAGTCGATATGCATATATATAGGTCTTTTATGATTGGATCAAGTATAAATAAGCCAAAATTGGTCATAGTTTGACATTTTTTGATAAAAAAAAATTTTTTCTATAATTTTCGATGTCGAATCTAGAGTGCCAGGACTATACAAAAGAGTGAAATTTTGAAATTTTGATCCAGGTAAGTCGATATGCATATATATAGGTCTTTTATGATAGGATCAAGTATAAATAAGCCAAAAATGATCATAATTTCACATTTTTTTATAAAAAAAAATTTTTTTTTAAATTTTCGATGTCGAATCTAGAGTGCCAGGACTATACAAAAGAGTGAAATTTTGATCCAGGTAAGTCGATATGCATATATATAGGTCTTTTATGATAGGATCAAGTATAATTAAGCCAAAAATGAACATAATTTCACATTTTTTTATTAAAAAAAAATTTTTTGAAAATTTTCGATGTCGAAACTAGAGTGCCAGGACTATACAAAAGAGTGAAATTTTGATCCAGGTAAGTCGATATGCATATGCATATGCATATAGGTCTTTTATGATTGGATCAAGTCTAAATAAGCCAAAAATGATCATAATTTGACATTTTTTGATTAAAAAAAATTTTTCGAAAATTTTCGATGTCAATTCTAGAGTGCCAGGACTATACAAAAGAGTGAAATTTTGATCCAAGTAAGTCGATATGCATATATATAGGTCTTTAATGATTGGATCAAGTCTAAATAAGCCAAAAATGATCATAATTTTACATTTTTTGATAAAAAAAAATTTTTCGAAAATTTTCGATGTCAATTCTAGAGTGCCAGGACTATACAAAAAGTGAAATTTTGATCCAAGTAAGTCAATATGCCTATATATAGGTCTTTTATGATAGGATCAAGTCGAAATAAGGCAAAAATGATCATAATTTGACATTTTTTGATAAAAAAAAAATTTTTCGAAAATTTTCGACGTCGAATCTAGAGTGCCAGGACTATACAAAAGAGTGAAATTTTTATCCAAGTAAGTCGATATGCATATCTAATATAAGTCTTTTATGATTGGATCAAGTCTAAATAAGCCAAAATTGGTCATAATTTGACATTTTTTGATTTAAAAAATTTTTTGAAAATTTTCGATGTCGAATCTAGAGTGCCAGGACTATACAAAAGAGTGAAATTTTGATCCAAATATGTCGATATGCATATATATAGGACTTTTATGATTGTCTTAATAAGTCAAAAATGATCATAATTTGACATTTTTTGAGTAAAAAAAATGTTTCGACAATTTTCGATGTCGAATCTAGAGTGCCAGGACTATACAAAAGAGCAAAATTTTGATCCAAGTAAGTCGATATGCATAAATATATAGGTCTTTTATGATAGTATCAAGTCTAAATAAGCGAAAAATGATCATAATTTGACATTCTTTGATAAAAAAAAAAAATTTTCGAAAATTTTCGATTTCGAATTTAGAAAGCCAGGACTAAACAAAAGAGTGAAATTTTGATCCAAGTAAGTCGATATGCATATATATAGGTCTTTTATGATTGGATCAAGTATAAATAAGACAAAAATGATCATAATTTGACATTTTTTGATAAAAAAAAATTTTTTGAAAATTTTCGATATCGATTCTAGAGTGCCAGGACTATACAAAAGAGTGAAATTTTGATCTAAGTAAGTTGATATGCATATATATAGGTCTTTTATGATTCGATCAAGTCTAAATAAGCCAAAAATGATCATAATTTGACATTTTTTGATAAAAAAAAATTTTTGGAAAATTTTCGATGTCGAATCTAGAGTGCCAGGACTATACAAAAAATGAAATTTTGATCCAAGTAAGTCAATATGCCTATATATAGGTCTTTTATGATAGAATAGAGTCTAAATAAGCCAAAAATGATCATAATTTGACATTTTTTGATTAAAAAAAATTTTTCGAAAATTTTCGATGTCAATTCTAGAGTGCCAGGACTATACAAAAGAGTGAAATTTTGATCCAAGTAAGTCGATATGCATATATATAGGTCTTTAATGATTGGATCAAGTCTAAATAAGCCAAAAATGATCATAATTTTACATTTTTTGATAAAAAAAAATTTTTCGAAAATTTTCGATGTCAATTCTAGAGTGCCAGGACTATACAAAAAGTGAAATTTTGATCCAAGTAAGTCAATATGCCTATATATAGGTCTTTTATGATAGGATCAAGTCGAAATAAGGCAAAAATGATCATAATTTGACATTTTTTGATAAAAAAAAAATTTTTCGAAAATTTTCGACGTCGAATCTAGAGTGCCAGGACTATACAAAAGAGTGAAATTTTGATCCAAGTAAGTCGATATGCATATATATAGGTCTTTTATGATTGGTTCCAGTCTAAATAAGCCGAAAATGTTCATAATTTGACATTTTTTGATAAAAAAAAATTTTTTGAAAATTTTCGATGTCGAATCTAGAGTGCCAGGACTATACAAAAGAGTGAAATTTTGATCCAAGTAAGTCGATATGCATATATATTGGTCTTTTAGGACAGGATCAAGTCTAAATAAGCCAAAAATGATCAAAATTTGACACTTTTTGATAAAAAAAAATTTTTCGAAAATTTTGAATGTCGAATCTAGAGTGCCAGGACTATACAAAAGAGTGAAATTTTGATCCAAATAAGTCGATATGCATATATATAGGACTTTTATGATTGTCTTAATAAGTCAACAATGATCATAATTTGACATTTTTTGATTTAAAAAAAATTTTTTGAAAATTTTCGATGTCGAATCTAGAGTGCCAGGACTATACAAAAGAGTGAAATTTTGATCCAAGTAAGTCTATATGCTTATATATAGGTCTTTTATGATAGTATCAAGTCTAAATAAGCGAAAAATGATCATAATTTGACATTTTTTGATTAAAAAAAAAATTTTTCGAAAATTTTCGATGTCGAATCTACAGTGCCAGGACTATACAAAAGTGTGAAAATTTGATCCAAGTAAGTCGATATGCATATATATAGGTCTATTATGATAGGATCAAGTCTAAATAAGCCAAAAATGATCACAATTTGACATTTTTTGATAAAAAAAATTTTTCGAAAATTTTCGATGTCGAATCTAGAGTGCCAGGACTATACAAAAGAGTGAAATTTTGATCCAAATATGTCGATATGCATATATATAGGACTTTTATGATTGTCTTAATAAGTCAAAAATGATCATAATTTGACATTTTTTGATTAAAAAAAATTTTTCGACAATTTTCGATGTCGAATCTAGAGTGCCAGGACTATACAAAAGAGTTAAATTTTGATCCAAGTAAGTCGATATGCATATATATAGGTCTTTTATGATAGGATCAAGTCTAAATGAGCCATAAATGATCATAATTTGACATTTTTTGATAAAAAAAAATTTTTTGAAAATTTTCTATGTCGAATCTAGAGTGCCAGGACTATACAAAAGAGTGAAATTATGATCCAAGTAAGTCGATATGCATATATATAGGTCTTTTATGGTTGGATAAAGTCTAAATAAGCCAAAACTGCTCATAATTTGACATTTTTGATTAAAAAAAATTTTTCGAAAATTTTCGATTTCGAATCTAGAGTGCCAGGACTATACAAAAGAGTGAAATTTTGATCCAAGTAAGTCGATATGCATATATATAGGTCTTTTATGATTGGATCAAGTATAAATAAGCCAAAATTGGTCATAGTTTGACATTTTTTGATAAAAAAAAATTTTTTCTATAATTTTCGATGTCGAATCTAGAGTGCCAGGACTATACAAAAGAGTGAAATTTTGAAATTTTGATCCAGGTAAGTCGATATGCATATATATAGGTCTTTTATGATAGGATCAAGTATAAATAAGCCAAAAATGATCATAATTTCACATTTTTTTATAAAAAAAAATTTTTTTTTAAATTTTCGATGTCGAATCTAGAGTGCCAGGACTATACAAAAGAGTGAAATTTTGATCCAGGTAAGTCGATATGCATATATATAGGTCTTTTATGATAGGATCAAGTATAATTAAGCCAAAAATGAACATAATTTCACATTTTTTTATTAAAAAAAAATTTTTTGAAAATTTTCGATGTCGAAACTAGAGTGCCAGGACTATACAAAAGAGTGAAATTTTGATCCAGGTAAGTCAATATGCCTATATATAGGTCTTTTATGATAGAATAGAGTCTAAATAAGCCAAAAATGATCATAATTTGACATTTTTTTATAAAAAAAAATTTTTCGAAAATTTTCGATGTCAATTCTAGAGTGCCAGGACTATACAAAAGAGTGAAATTTTGATCCAAGTAAGTCGATATGCATATATATAGGTCTTTTATGATTGGTTCCAGTCTAAATAAGCCGAAAATGTTCATAATTTGACATTTTTTGATAAAAAAAAATTTTTTGAAAATTTTCGATGTCGAATCTAGAGTGCCAGGACTATACAAAAGAGTGAAATTTTGATCCAAGTAAGTCGATATGCATATATATTGGTCTTTTAGGACAGGATCAAGTCTAAATAAGCCAAAAATGATCAAAATTTGACATTTTTTTATAAAAAAAAATTTTTCGAAAATTTTCGATGTCGAATCTAGAGCGCCAGGCCTATACAAAAGAGCGAAATTTTGATACAAGTTAGTCGATACGCATACAAATATATGTCTTTTATGATTGGATTAAGTCTAAATAAGCCAAAAATGATCATAATTTGACATATTTTGATAAAAAAAAATTTTTCGGAAATTTTCGATGTCGAATCTAGAGTGCCAGGACTATACAAAAGAGTGAAATTTTGAAATTTTGATCCGGGTAAGTTGATATGCATATATATAGGTCTTTTATGATAGGATCAAGTATAAATAAGCCAAAAATGATCATAATTTCACATTTGTTGATAAAAAAAATTTTTTTGGAAATTTTCGATGTCGAAACTAGAGTGCCAGGACTATACAAAAGAGTGAAATTTTGATCCAGGTAAGTCGATATGCATATATATAGGTCTTTTATGATTGGTTCCAGTCTAAATAAGCCGAAAATGTTCATAATTTGACATTTTTTGATAAAAAAAAATTTTTTGAAAATTTTCGATGTCGAACCTAGAGTGCCAGGACTATACAAAAGAGTGAAATTTTGATCCAAGTAAGTCGATATGCATATATATTGGTCTTTAAGGACAGGATCAAGTCTAAATAAGCCATAAATGATCAAAACTTGACATTTTTTTATAAAAAAAAAATTTTTCGAAAATTTTCGATGTCGAATCTAGAGCGCCAGGCCTATACAAAAGAGCGAAATTTTGATACAAGTAAGTCGATACGCATATATATATATGTCTTTTTTGATTGGATTAAGTCTAAATAAGCCAAAAATGATCATAATTTGACATATTTTGATAAAAAAAAATTTTTTGGAAATTTTCGATGTCGAATCTAGAGTGCCAGGACTATACAAAAGAGTGAAATTGCGAAATTTTGATCCAGGTAAGTCGATATGCATATATATAGGTCTTTTATGATAGGATCAAGTATAATTAAGCCAAAAATGATCATAATTTCACATTTTTTGATAAAAAAAAAATTTTTTGGAAATTTTCGATGTCGAATCTAGAGTGCCAGGACTATACAAAAGAGTGAAATTTTGATCCAAGTAAGTCGATATGCATATACATATAGGTCTTTTATGATTGGATCAAGTCTAAGTAAGCCAAAATTTGTCATAATTTAACATTTTTTTATAAAAAAAAATTTTTCGAAAATTTTCGATGTCGAATCTAGAGTGCCAAGACTATACAAAAGAGTGAAATTTTTATCCAAGTAAGTCGATATGCATATATATAGGTCTTTTATGATAGGATCAAGTCTAAATAAGCCAAAAATGATCAAAATTTGACATATTTTGATAAAAAAAAAATTTTTCGAAAATTTTCGATGTCGAATCTAGAGTGCCAGGACTATACAAAAGAGTGAAATTTTGATCCAAGTAAGTCGATATGCATATACATATAGGTCTTTTATGATTGGATCAAGTCTAAGTAAGCCAAAATTTGTCATAATTTAACATTTTTTTATAAAAAAAAATTTTTCGAAAATTTTCGATGTCGAATCTAGAGTGCCAGGACTATACAAAAGAGTGAAATTTTGATCCAAGTAAGTCGATATGCATATATATAGGTCTTTTATGATTGGATCAAGTATAAATAAGCCAAAATTGGTCATAATTTGACATTTTTTGATAAAAAAAAATTTTTTCTATAATTTTCGATGTAGAATCTAGAGTGCCAGGACTATACAAAAGAGTGAAATTTTGAAATTTTGATCCAGGTAAGTCGATATGCATATATATAGGTCTTTTATGATAGGATCAAGTATAAATAAGCCAAAAATGATCATAATTTCACATTTTTTGATAAAAAAAAAATTTTTTGAAAATTTTCGATGTCGAATCTAGAGTGCCAAGACCATACAAAAGAGTGAAATTTTGATCCAACTAAGTCGATATGCATATACATATAGGTCTTTTATGATTGGATCAAGTCTAAGTAAGCCAAAATTTGTCATAATTTAACATTTTTTTATAAAAAAAAATTTTTCGAAAATTTTCGATGTCGAATCTAGAGTGCCAGGACTATACAAAAGAGTGAAATTTTTATCCAAGTAAGTCGATATGCATATATATAGGTCTTTTATGATAGGATCAAGTCTAAATAAGCCAAAAATGATCAAAATTTGACATATTTTGATAAAAAAAAAATTTTTCGAAAATTTTCGATGTCGAATCTAGAGTGCCAGGACTATACAAAAGAGTGAAATTTTGATCCAAGTAAGTCGATATGCATATACATATAGGTCTTTTATGATTGGATCAAGTCTAAGTAAGCCAAAATTTGTCATAATTTAACATTTTTTTATAAAAAAAAATTTTTCGAAAATTTTCGATGTCGAATCTAGAGTGCCAGGACTATACAAAAGAGTGAAATTTTGATCCAAGTAAGTCGATATGCATATATATAGGTCTTTTATGATTGGATCAAGTATAAATAAGCCAAAATTGGTCATAATTTGACATTTTTTGATAAAAAAAAATTTTTTCTATAATTTTCGATGTAGAATCTAGAGTGCCAGGACTATACAAAAGAGTGAAATTTTGAAATTTTGATCCAGGTAAGTCGATATGCATATATATAGGTCTTTTATGATAGGATCAAGTATAAATAAGCCAAAAATGATCATAATTTCACATTTTTTTATAAAAAAAAATTTGTTTAAAAATTTTCGATGTCGAATCTAGAGTGCCAGGACTATACAAAAGAGTGAAATTTTGATCCAGGTAAGTCGATATGCATATATATAGGTCTTTTATGATAGGATCAAGTATAAATAAGAAAAAAATGAACATAATTTCACATTTTTTGATAAAAAAAAATTTTTTCGAAAATTTTCGATGTTGAATCTAGAGTGCCAGGACTATACAAAAGAGTGAAATTTTTATCCAAGTAAGTCGATATGCATATATATATGTCTTTTATGATTGGATCAAGTCTAAATAAGCCAAAAATGATCATTATTTGACATTTTTTGATAAAAAAAAATTTTTCGAAAATTTTCGATGTCAATTCTAGAGTGCCAGGACTATACAAAAGAGTTAAATTTTGATCCAAGTAAGTCAATATGCCTATATAAAGGTCTTTTATAATAGGATCAAGTCTAAATAAGCCAAGAATGATCAAACTTTGACATATTTTGATAAAAAAAAAATTTTCGAAAATTTTCGATGTCGAATCTAGAGTGCCAGGACTATACAAAAGAGTGAAATTATGATCCAAGTAAAACGATATGCATATATATACGTCTTTTATGGTTGGATCAAGTCTAAATATGCCAAAACTGCTCATAATTTGACATTTTTAATTAAAAAAAATTTTTTGAAAATTTTCGATTTCGAATCTAGAGTGCCAGGACCATACAAAAGAGTGAAATTTTGATCCAAGTAAGTCGATATGCATATACATAGGTCTTTTATGATTGGTTCCAGTCTAAATATGCCGAAAATGTTCATAATTTGACATTTTTTGATTAAAAAAAAATTGTTGAAAATTTTCGATGTCGAATCTAGAGTGCGAGGACTATACAAAAGAGTGAAATTTTGATCGAAGTAAGTCGATATGCATATATATAGGTCTTTTATCATAGGATCAAGTCTAAATAAGCCAAAAATGATCAAAATTTGACATATTTTTATAAAAAAAAAATTTTTCGAAAATTTTCGATGTCGAATCTAGAGTGCCAGGACTATACAAAAGAGTGAAATTTTGATCCAGGTAAGTCGATATGCATATATATAGGTCTTTTATGATAGGATTAAGTATAAATAAGCCAAAAATGATCATAATTTCACATTTTTTGATAAAAAAAAAATTTTTTGAAAATTTTCGATGTCGAATCTAGAGTGCCAGGACTATACAAAAGAGTGAAATTTTGATCCAAGTAAGTCGATATGCATATATATAGGTCTTTTATGATTGGATCAAGTCTAAATAAGCCAAAATTTGTCATAATTTGACACTTTTTTATAAAAAAAGATTTTTCGAAAATTTTCGATGTCGAATCTAGAGTGCCAGGACTATACAAAAGAGTGAAATTTTGATCCAAGTAAGTCGATATGCATATACATATAGGTCTTTTATGATTGGATCAAGTCAAAGTAAGCCAAAATTTGTCATAATTTAACATTTTTTTATAAAAAAAAATTTTTCGAAAATTTTCGATGTCGAATCTAGAGTGCCAGGACTATACAAAAGAGTGAAATTTTTATCCAAGTAAGTCGATATGCATATATATAGGTCTTTTATGATAGGATCAAGTCTAAATAAGCCAAAAATAATCAAAATTTGACATATTTTGATAAAAAAAAAATTTTTCGAAAATTTTCGATGTCGAATCTAGAGTGCCAGGACTATACAAAAGAGTGAAATTTTGATCCAAGTAAGTCGATATGCATATACATATAGGTCTTTTATGATTGGATCAAGTCTAAGTAAGCCAAAATTTGTCATAATTTAACATTTTTTTATAAAAAAAAATTTTTCGAAAATTTTCGATGTCGAATCTAGAGTGCCAGGACTATACAAAAGAGTGAAATTTTGATCCAAGTAAGTCGATATGCATATATATAGGTCTTTTATGATTGGATCAAGTATAAATAAGCCAAAATTGGTCATAATTTGACATTTTTTGATAAAAAAAAATTTTTTCTATAATTTTCGAGGTAGAATCTAGAGTGCCAGGACTATACAAAAGAGTGAAATTTTGAAATTTTGATCCAGGTAAGTCGATATGCATATATATAGGTCTTTTATGATAGGATCAAGTATAAATAAGCCAAAAATGATCATAATTTCACATTTTTTTATAAAAAAAAAATTGTTTAAAAATTTTCGATGTCGAATCTAGAGTGCCAGGACTATACAAAAGAGTGAAATTTTGATCCAGGTAAGTCGATATGCATATATATAGGTCTTTTATGATAGGATCAAGTATAAATAAGAAAAAAATGATCATAATTTCACATTTTTTGATAAAAAAAAAATTTTTTGAAAATTTTCGATGTCGAAACTAGAGTGCCAGGACTATACAAAAGAGTGAAATTTTGATCCAGGTAAGTCGATATGCATATATATATATAGGTCTTTTATGATTGGATCAAGTCTAAATAAGCCAAAAATGATCATTATTTGACATTTTTTGATAAAAAAAAATTTTTCGAAAATTTTCGATGTCAATTCTAGAGTGCCAGGACTATACAAATGAGTGAAATTTTGATCCAAGTAAGTCAATATGCCTATATAAAGGTCTTTTATAATAGGATCAAGTCTAAATAAGCCAAGAATGATCAAAATTTGACATATTTTGATAAAAAAAAAATTTTCGAAAATTTTCGATGTCGAATATAGAGTGCCAGGACTATACAAAAGAGTGAAATTATGATCCAAGTAAAACGATATGCATATATATAAGAAAGTTTACTTTCTTATATCTATATCGAATTTACCGCGTTGATAAGGCCGATAAATTAGGAATTATTTTAAAAGGACAGATATAAAGAATATGGTGATCAATACAGATTAGTGATAAATGAAATTATATGAAATGAAATAATATAATTATATTAGTGATAAATAAAATAATCAATTTGGATATAATTTGTGTGCAACAAACATTGAATGTAGTTTCTTTGTTTATTACAGGTATTGTAATTTATTATTAAATTATTAATTAACCTGTAATTATGAATTTTAAATAAAATAAAAAACTTTGTTTATTACCTACAGAGAAAACTGTTTCATGTTTATTCGTTATTTTATTTACCAAATTGATAACATTATAAAACTACATTCTCGTTTATGAGAAAATGGAAAAATTACAATTTGAATTCAAAGTAGTTGCGGCTGAAGGTGGAAAGTCAAACGTGTTGGCCATAACCTCAATTAGCACTCAAGATAACAAGAAATACTACATACCTGAGGAAGAATCAGATGTTTATAAGCATGAATTGCTTGTAGCAACATAAAATTTTGTTAAAATAAAAAAAAGTTTGAAGAAAAGACATCAAACACGAAATATATGGATTACGTTAACAAAAGAAATGAAAGATCAGTATTTTGATGAAGACGGAAATTTACAATTCAATGATCAGTATCTAGAAGAGGTAAATACATTAAATGAAAATCCAATGGTTCAAAATGATTCATTATCTGCATTATTAGAAAAAATTTTTGAAAATACACAAAAATCCGAAGAAAAAAAAGTGTCGTCAATAATTAAAGAATTTACTGTAGAAAAATTCAATAGTAAAACTACCAACGCTAATCAGTGGATAAATGAGTTTGAGAAAGAATGTGCAAAATTCGAAATTGAACAGGATCGGAAAAAAATTGACGCATTAAAATTTTTCCTCGACAAACCATACTTAAATTGGTATAGCAATACGATGTTAAAATTACCCAGATGCAGAATGGAATGACTGGAAAAAGAATTTTTGTGAAACATTTGCCAACAAGGGCTGGTCCCCAATAAGATTTGCTTTCCACTATAAATATCAAATAGGAAATTTGGTGGATTACGCAATAAAAAAAGAAAAATTATTATTAGAAGTTAGAAGATATTGACATAGGTACATTAATTGATTTAATAGCCATTGGCTTACCTAATTTCATTGCTGACAAAATTGATAGAGAAACTATTGAATCTACCGAAGAATTGTGCAACGAATTAGGAAAATTAGAACACTGTGTTTTGAAGAAAACTACAAATAAAATACCAAGCACGTATGATAATCAAAAAAAAGTACCGTGCAAAATATGCAAAGATAATGGAAAGGGGAATAGATTCCATCCAGAAAATAAATGTTGGTTCAATAGAGATGAACACAAATTGGAAAACACATCTTTACTAGACGTGGTTGAATTTCAAGAAAAAAAAAACTAATCAGCACACCATTAATCTCAATTAAAATTAAATTAAATAATACACTGGAAGTTCAGGCAATTTATGATACAGGTTCCACTGTATCATTAATAAACATAAAATTACTTAAGGTAGTACCTACACGAAAGTGATATTCCAAGAATTTCTCAAAACTCAGAATATAAAATATTTAATTCATAATACACTTGCTGTTAAAATTAGAAGATGATTTACCATGCCATACATGAGATATTAGCAATTAAAAGTGACGCAATTTGTACGTGTACATGGGAGAAGTGTATAAAAATACACAAATTTACAAATATTATATTTATTTACCAATGAATGACGTCCACCATCTCTATGAAAAACTAATATAATGTAGAATACTATATTTAGAAAATATATAAATAAAAATAAAAATTATTTACCATATAGTTTCGATAAAAAACTTAAATAAATAACTCGTTTTAGCGATAATTTTTGTGGAAAGCATATAATAACTAATGGTAAAAGTATATGTCAAAGTATGTGTGTGTATACGTATAGAATTTATAATAGTGAGTAACTACAGTCTTTTGAAAATAATATATGGTATATGTATAATAGTCATAGCACAGTTCATGCACTGAATGATAGTATTAGTCCAAAACTTTTTGACTGGACGGTCGCGGAGGAACTACCTTAATCTACAAATGATTAAATCCAGTGTAAAAGACAACGTATTCTTAAAATCGATTAATGGTGTGAAAGCAACAAGAGGTATTATAAAAATAAAGGTCAAAATCATAAATATTGAAGAAGAAGTTATGGTATGTGTTATTGATAATAATGATTTCAATCATGATTTCTTGATTGGTCTAGACCTTATAAAAAAATTTAATTTATGTCAAAATGACAAACTTAAAATTGAGCAAAATAGCTCAAATAAACCTTATACAAAAACAGAGCCTACAATTCCCACTACAGAGGGTAAGGGCAAAATTAGAAATAAACCTATACAATCAATAGAAAAAAAAGAAAATAATTTAGATTTACAAATAAATTTTAATGAAGATATTACAATTAATAATTTTGAAGTTATAACAAATGATTGCAATACTGAAAGAAAAATCGAAATACAGAATTTAATAAATAAATATTCATCAATATTCGCAAAAGATAAGTTTGACGTTGGAACGGTGAAAAAGTATGAAGCAAGGATTGATCTACAAATAGACAAATACTGCAGCAAAAGACCGTATAGGTGCACTATTGCAGATAAAAAAGAAATTGAACAACAAATAGCAAGACTATTAGAAAAAAAATTAATAGAAGAATCCTATAGCCCGTTTGCAGCCCCAGTTACATTGGCCTACAAACGAGACGAAGGAAAAAAAAGCCGTCTATGTATAGATTTTAGAGATCTAAATAAAATGGTAGTGCCGGAACCTCAACCATTCCCGAGAATAGAAGACCTTTTAGTTAAAACACGAAATTGTAAATTTTTTTCAAAATTAGATATTAATTCAGCGTTCTGGTCGATTCCATTACGGATTGAAGATAGAAAAAAAACAGGATTTGTCACAGAAGATGGTCATTATGAATGGACCTGTTTACCATTCGGACTGAAAACAAGTCCAGCAATATTCCAAAGGATATTAAGTAATATTATTAGAAAAAATAAACTATCCGAATTCACCGCCAATTATATTGATGACATTCTGGTTTTCTCTAAAACATTTAAAGAACATGTAGCTCATCTTGAAAAATTATTATCAGCAATACGATCAGAAGGTTTCAGACTAAAATTATTAAAATGTGAATTCAACATGGACTCAGTAAAATACCTAGGACATGTGATTAAATATAATTCAGTCTCACCATTAAAAGATAATTTAATAGCCATAAAGAATTTTCCAACACCTAAGAATCAAAAAAATATCAGACAATTTCTAGGGAAAATTAATTTTTATAACGAATATATACCAAAGAAAACTGTTGTATTAGAACCATTACATAAGTTATTGAGGAAAAACCAGAAATTCGAATGGTCTGAAGAATGTCAGAAAGTTTTCGACTATTTAAAAAACTTTTTATGTACAGAACCAGTACTAGCTATTTACGACCCAGAACTACCTATTCATGTGTATGCAGATGGAAGTATACTAGGAATTGGAGCCGTAATGAAGCAACCACAACCAGACGATGACGGAAAAGAAAAGCCAGTTGCTTATTTTTCCAAAAAGCTTAATGAAGCACAAAAAAAGAAAAAGGCGATTTATTTAGAAACATTGGCAGCAAAAGAGGCTGTACTCTATTGGCAACATTGGCTGATGGGAAAATCATTTACAATATTTACAGATCACAAACCTCTACAAGATCTAAATATAAAAGCTAGGCCTGATGAAGAGCTAGGTGATTTAACTCTTTATTTATCTCAATTTGATGTAAAAATTATATATAACCCTGGAAAATTCAACCTGGAAGCGGACTGTTTAAGCAGAAATCCAGTGCTAGAACCAGAAGAAATCCAAAGAAATTCGATAAGAATAGTCAACTTAATAAGTTTTGAAGAGATCAAAAATGATCAAGAAAAAAATAAAAATATAAAGATAGAAAATAAAAATTTGACACAGAAAAAGAATATATTTTTTAAGATATTAAAGAAGAAAGAGAAAATTATTCTATCAGAAACATTCAGTAAAAATCTTATGGAAAAAGTACACATAAGCATGGGTCATATTGGCATAAATCAGATGATGTCGTTATTATCGCCACATTACACGTCAAATAATTTCCAAAAGAATATAAAAAACATATGTGAAACTTGTGAAATTTGCATCAAAAATAAAACGAGATATAAAAATAATTATGGATTGTTATCTCAACTAGGTCCTGCTAGAAAACCATTTGAAATTGTGTCAATAGACACAATAGGCGGATTTGGAGGTAATAGATCAACAAAAAAATATTTGCATCTGTTAATAGACCATTTCACTAGGTATGCAATCATATTAACTTCTAAAACACAAGTTGCAACGGATTTCATGAAGATAACAAACGAAGCAATAAAAGAAAGCGATATAGGAAAAATCTTGACAGACCAGTACCCGGGTATCAACTCAAAAGAGTTTAAAAATTTCTTAAACGAAAAAAACATTCCATTAATATTCACCGCAGTTAACGCACCTTTTTCTAATGGGCTAAACGAAAGATTTAATCAAACTCTGGTAAATAGAATCAGATGTAAAATGATGGAACAAAAAAACAAAGTTGCGTGGACAACAATTGCTCATAAATGTGTTGAAGAATATAATAAAACGATTCATACAGTCACAAGATTCAGTCCTGAATATTTGTTGAAAGGAGCAAGTAGTGAAATATTACCTGAAGAACTAAAAACAGAAAATACATATGAAAATCTGATTCAAGATAGAAAAACTGCACTGAGAAATAGTATAAAATATCATCAATATAATAAAAAACTGTTCGACAAAAATAGAAAGGAATACGAATATAAAATAGGTGATCTTGTATTTGTGGAAAACGGAAATCGTCTCAATAGAAGAAAATTAGATGAAATTCGAATAGGTCCATATAAAATTGAAAAAAAAATCTCGAGCTCTATATATAGAATTGACACAGGACACAAGAAGAAAGAATCCAATATGTTCCACATTACGAAGTTGATTCCAGCACCAAGAAAAGAAAATACTTGAGAATTTTCTCTCCTAGGGGAGGGAGATATAAGAAAGTTTACTTTCTTATATCTATATCGAATTTACCGCGTTGATAAGGCCGATAAATTAGGAATTATTTTAAAAGGACAGATATAAAGAATATGGTGATCAATACAGATTAGTGATAAATGAAATTATATGAAATGAAATAATATAATTATATTAGTGATAAATAAAATAATCAATTTGGATATAATTTGTGTGCAACAAACATTGAATGTAGTTTCTTTGTTTATTACAGGTATTGTAATTTATTATTAAATTATTAATTAACCTGTAATTATGAATTTTAAATAAAATAAAAAACTTTGTTTATTACAGAGAAAACTGTTTCATGTTTATTCGTTATTTTATTTACCAAATTGATAACATTATATATATATACGTCTTTTATGGTTGGATCAAGTCTAAATATGCCAAAACTGCTCATAATTTGACATTTTTAATTAAAAAAAATTTTTTGAAAATTTTCGATTTCGAATCTAGAGTGCCAGGACCATACAAAAGAGTGAAATTTTGATCCAAGTAAGTCGATATGCATATATATAGGTCTTTTATGATTGGTTCCAGTCTAAATATGCCGAAAATGTTCATAATTTGACATTTTTTGATTAAAAAAAAATTGTTGAAAATTTTCGATGTCGAATCTAGAGTGCGAGGACTATACAAAAGAGTGAAATTTTGATCCAAGTAAGTCGATATGCATATATATAGGTCTTTTATCATAGGATCAAGTCTAAATAAGCCAAAAATGATCAAAATTTGACATATTTTTATAAAAAAAAAAATTTTTCGAAAATTTTCGATGTCGAATCTAGAGTGCCAGGACTATACAAAAGAGTGAAATTTTGATCCAGGTAAGTCGATATGCATATATATAGGTCTTTTATGATAGGATTAAGTATAAATAAGCTAAAAATGATCATAATTTCACATTTTTTGATAAAAAAAAAATTTTTTGAAAATTTTCGATGTCGAATCTAGAGTGCCAGGACTATACAAAAGAGTGAAATTTTGATCCAAGTAAGTCGATATGCATATATATAGGTCTTTAATGATTGGATCAAGTCTAAATAAGCCAAAATTTGTCATAATTTGACACTTTTTTATAAAAAAAGATTTTTCGAAAATTTTCGATGTCGAATCTAGAGTGCCAGGACTATACAAAAGAGTGAAATTTTGATCCAAGTAATTCGATATGCATATATATAGGTCTTTTATGATAGGATCAAGTATAAATAAGCCAAAAATGACCATAATTTCACATTTTTTGATTTAAAAAAAATTTTTTTGAAAATTTTCGATGTCGAATCTAGAGTGCCAGGACTATACAAAAGAGTGAAATTTTGATCCAAGTAAGTCGATATGCATATATTTTAGGTCTTTTATGATTGGATCAAGTCTAAATAAGCCAAATTTTGTCATAATTTGACATTTTTTTATAAAAAAAAATTTTTCGAAAATTTTCGATGTCGAATGTAGAGTGCCAGGACTATACAAAAGAGTGAAACTTTGATCCAAGTAAGTCGATATGCATATATATATAGGTCTTTTATGATTGGATCAAGTCTAAATAAGCCAAAATTGGTCATAATTTGACATTTTTTTATTAAAAAAAATTTTTTTGAAAATTTTCGATGTCGAATCTAAGGGGCCAGGACTATACAAAAGAGTGAAATTTTGATCCAAGTAAGTCGATATGCATATATATAGGTCTTTTATGATAGAATCAAGTCTAACTGAGCCATAAATGATCATAATTTGACATTTTTTGATAAAAAAAAATTTTTCGAAAATTTTCGATATTGAATCTAGAGTGCCAGGACTATACAAAAGAGTGAAATTTTGATCCAAGTAAGTCGATATTCATATATATAGGTCTTTTATTATAGGATCAAGTCTAAATAAGCCAAAAATGATCAAAATTTGACATATTTTGATAAAAAAAAAAATTTTCGAAAATTTTCGATGTCGAATCTAGAGTGCCAGGACTATATAAAAGAGTGAAATTTTTATCCAAGTAAGTCGATATGCATATATATATATAGGTCTTTTATGATTGGATCAAGTCAAAATAAGCCAAAATTGGTCATAATTTGATATTTTTTGATTTAAAAAAATTTTTTGAAAATTTTCGATGTCGAATCTAGAGTGCCAGGACTATACAAAAGAGTGAAATTTTGATCCAGGTAAGTCGATATGCATATACATAGGTCTTTTATGATTGGTTCATGTCTAAATAAGCCAAAAATGATCATAAATTGACATTTTTTGATGAAAAAAATTTCTCGAAAATTTTCGATTTCGAATCTAGAGTGCCAGGACTATACAAAAGAGTGAAATTTTGATCCAGGTAAGTCGATATGCATATATATAGGTCTTTTATGATAGGATCAAGTATAAATAAGAAAAAAATGATCATAATTTCACATTTTTTGATAAAAAAAAAATTTTTTGAAAATTTTCGATGTCGAAACTAGAGTGCCAGGACTATACAAAAGAGTGAAATTTTGATCCAAGTAAGTCGATTTGCATATATATAGGTCTTTTATGATAGGATCACGTCTAAATAAGCCAAAAATGATCATAATTTGACATTTTTTGATAAACTAAAATTTTTCGAAAATTTTCGATGGCGAATCTAGAGTGCCAGGACTATAAAAAAGAGTGAAATTTATATCCAGGTAAGTCGATATGCATATACATAGGTCTTTTATGATTGGTTCCAGTCTAAATAAGCCAAAAATGATCATAATTTGACATATTTTGATAAAAAAAAATTTTTTGAAAATTTTCGATATCGAATCTAGAGTGCCAGGACTATAAAAAGAGTGAAATTTTGATCCAAGTAAGTTGATATGCATATATATAGGTCTTTTATGATTGGATCAAGTCTAAATAAGCCAAAAATGATCATAATTTGACATTTTTTGATAAAAAAAAAATTTTTCGAAAATTTTCAACGTCGAATCTAGAGTGCCAGGACTATACAAAAGAGTGAAATTTTGATCCAAGTAAGTCGATATGCATATATATAGGTCTTTTATGATTGGATCAAGTCTAAATAAGCCAAAAATGATCATAATTTGACATTTTTTGATAAAAAAAAAATTTTTCGAAAATTTTCAACGTCGAATCTAGAGTGCCAGGACTATAAAAAAGAGTGAAATTTTGATCCAAGTTAGTCGATATGCATATATATATAGGTCTTTTATGATTGGATCAAGTCTTAATAAGCCAAAATTTGTCATAATTTGACATTTTTTGATTAAAAAAAATTTTTTTGAAAATTTTCGATGTCGAATCTAAGGGGCCAGGACTATACAAAAGAGTGAAATTTTGATCCAAGTAAGTCGACATGCATATATATAGGTCTTTTATGATAGGATCAAGTCTAAATGAGCCATAAATGATCATAATTTGACATTTTTGATAAAAAAAAAATTTTTCGAAAATTTTCGATATTGAATCTAGAGTGCCAGGACTATACAAAAGAGTGAAATTTTGATCCAAGTAAGTCGATATGCATATATATAGGTCTTTTATCATAGGATCAAGTCTAAATAAGCCAAAAATGATCAAAATTTGACATATTTTAATAAAAAAAAAATTTTTCGAAAATTTTCGATGTCGAATCTAGAGTGCCAGGACTATATAAAAGAGTGAAATTTTTATCCAAGTAAGTCGATATGCATATATATATTTATAGGTCTTTTATGATTGAATCAAGTCAAAATAAGCCAAAATTGGTCATAATTTGATATTTTTTGATATAAAAAAATTTTTTGAAAATTTTCGATGTCGAATCTAGAGTGCCAGGACTATACAAAAGAGTGAAATTTTGATCCAAGTAAGTCGATATGCATATATATAGGTCTTTTATGATAGGATCACGTCTAAATAAGCCAAAAATGATCATAATTTGACATTTTTTGATATACAAAAATTTTTCGAAAATTTTCGATGGCGAATCTAGAGTGCCAGGACTATAAAAAAAGTGAAATTTATATCCAGGTAAGTCGATATGCATATACATATTTCTTTTATGATTGGTTCAAGTCTAAATAAGCCAAAAATGATCATAAATTGACATTTTTTGATGAAAAAAATTTTTCGAAAATTTTCGATGTCGAATCTAGAGTGCCAGGACTATACAAAAGAGTGAAATTTTGATCCAGGTAAGTCGATATGCATATATATAGGTCTTTTATGAATGGTTCCAGTCTAAATAAGCCAAAAATGATCATATTTTGACATATTTTGATAAAAAAAAATTTTTTGAAAATTTTCGATATCGAATCTAGAGTGCCAGGACTATACAAAAGAGTGGAATTTTGATCCAAGTAAGTTGATATGCATATATATAGGTCTTTTATGATTGGTCCCAGTCTAAATAAGCCAAAAATGATCATAATTTGACATTTTTTGATAAAAAAAAAAATTTTCGCAAATTTTCGATGTCGAATCTAGAGTGCCAGGACTATACAAAAGAGTGAAATTTTGATCGAGGTAAGTCGATATGCATATATATAGGTCTTTTATGTTTGGTACCAGTCTAAATAAGCCAAAAATGATCATAATTTGACATTTTTTGATAAAAAAAAATTTTTTTGAAAATTTTCGATGTCGAATCTAGAGTGCCAGAACTATACAAAAGAGTGAAACTTTGATCCAGGTAGGTCGAAATGCATATATATAGGTCTTTAATGACTGGTCCTAGTCTAAATAAGCCAAAATGATCATAATTTGACATTTTTTGATAAAAAAAAAATTTTTTGAAAATTTTCGATGTCGATTCTAGAGTGCCAGGACTATACAAAAGAGTGAAGTTTTGATCCAGGTATGTCGATATGCATATATATAGGTCTTTTATGATTGGTCCTAGTCTAAATAAGCCAAAAATGATCATAATTTGACATTTTTTGATAAAAAAAAAATTTTTGAAAATTTTCGATGTCGAATCTAGAGTGCCAGGACTATACAAAAGAGTGAAATTTTGATCCAGGTAAGTCGATATGCATATATATAGGTCTTTTATGATTGGTCATAGTCTAAATAAGCCAAAAATGATCATAATTTGACATTTTTTGAGAAAAAAAAATTTTTTTGAAAATTTTCGATGCCGAATCTAGAGTGCCAGGACTATACAAAAGAGTGAAATTTTGATCCAGGTAAGTCGATATGCATATATATAGGTCTTTTATGATTGGTCATAGTCTAAATAAGCCAAAAATGATCATAATTTGACATTTTTTGAGAAAAAAAAAATTTTTTGAAAATTTTCGATGCCGAATCTAGAGTGCCAGGACTATACAAAAGAGTGAAATTTTGATCCAGGTAAGTCGATATGCATATATATATATATAAGTTTTTTATGATTGGTTCCAGTCTAAATAAGCCAAAAATGATCATAATTTGACATTTTTTTATAAAAAAATTTTTTTTTGAAAATTTTCGATGTCGAATCTAGAGTGCCAGGACTATACAAAAGAGTGAAATTTTGATCCAGGTAAGTCGATATGCATATATATAGGTCTTTTATGATTGGTTCCAGTCTAAATAAGCCAAAAATGATCATAATTTGACATTTTTTGATAAAAAAAAAATTTTCGAAAATTTTCGATGTCGGTTCTAGAGTGCCAGGACTATACAAAAGAGTGAAATTTTGATCCAGGTAAGTCGATATGCATATATATAGGTCTTTTATGATTGGTTCCGGTCTAAATAAGCCAAAAATGATCATAATTTGACATTTTTTTAATAAAAAAAAGATTTTTCGAAAATTTTCGATGTCGAATCTAGAGTGCCAGGACTATACAAAAGAGAGAAATTTTGATCAAAGTAAGTCGATATGCATATATATAGGTCTTTTATGATTGGCCCCAGTCTAAATAGGCCAAAAATGATTATAATTTGACATTTTTTGATTAAGAAAAAATTTTTTGAAAATTTTCGATGTCGAATCTAGAGTGCCAGGACTATACAAAAGAGTGAAATTTTGATCCATGTAAGTCGATATGCATATATATAGGTCTTTTATGATTGGTCCCAGTCTAAATAAGCCAAAATGATCATAATTTGACATTTTTTGATAAAAAAAAATTTTTTGAAAATTTTCGATGTCGATTCTAGAGTGCCAGGACTATACAAAAGAGTGAAATTTTGATCCAGGTAAGTCGATATGCATATATATAGGTCTTTTGTGATTGGTCCCAGTCTAAATAAGCCAAAAATGATCATAATTTGACATTTTTTTAATAAAAAAAAGATTTTTCGAAAATTATCGATGTCGAATCTAGAGTGCCAGGACTAAACAAAAGAGTGAAATTTTGATCCAGGTAAGTCGATTTGCATATATATAGGTCTTTTATGATTGGTTTCAGTCTAAATAAGCCAAAAATGATCATAATTTGACATTTTTTGATAAAAAAAAAAATTTTTGAAAATTTTCGATGTCCATTCTAGAGTGCCAGGACTATACAAAAGAGTGAAATTTTGATCCAGGTATGTCGACATGCATATATATAGGTCTTTTATGATTGGTCCCAGTCTAAATAAGCCAAAAATGATCATAATTTGACATTTTTTGATAAAAAAAAAATTTTTGAAAATTTTCGATGTCGAATCTAGAGTGCCAGGACTATACAAAAGAGTGAAATTTTGATCCAGGTAAGTCGATATGCATATATATAAGTCTTTTATGATTGGTCCCAGTCTAAATAAGCCAAAAATGATCATAATTTGACATTTTTTGAGAAAAAAAATTTTTTTTGAAAATTTTCGATGTCGATTCTAGAGTGCCAGGACTATACAAAAGAGTGAAATTTTGATCCAGGTAAGTCGATATGCATATATATAGGTTTTTTATGATTGGTTCCAGTCTAAATAAGCCAAAAATGATCATAATTTGACATTTTTTGAGAAAAAAAAATTTTTTTGAAAATTTTCGATGTCGATTCTAGAGTGCCAGGACTATACAATAGAGTGAAATTTTGATCCAGGTAAGTCGATATGCATATATAAAGGTCTTTTATGATTGGTTCCAGTCTAAATAAGCCAAAATGATCATAATTTGACATTTTTTTAATAAAAAAAAGATTTTTCGAAAATTTTCGATGTCGAATGTAGAGTGCCAGGACTATACAAAAGAGTGAAATTTTGATCCAAGTAAGTCGATATGCATATATATAGGTCTTTTATGATTGGTCCCAGTCTAAATAAGCCAAAAATGATTATAATTTGACATTTTTTTATTAAAAACAAATTTTTTGAAAATTTTCGATGTCGAATCTAGAGTGCCAGGACTATACAAAAGAGTGAAATTTTGATCCAGGTAAGTCGATATGCATATATATAGGTCTTTTATGATTGGTCCTAGTCTAAATAAGCCAAAAATGATCATAATTTGACATTTTTTTATAAAAAAAATTTTTTTGAAAATTTTCGATGTCGAATCTAGAGTGCCAGGACTATACAAAAGAGTGAAATTTTGATCCAGGTAAGTCGATACGCATATTATAGGTCTTTTATGATTGGTTCCAGTCTGAATAAGTCAAAAATGATCATAATTTGGCATTTTTTGAAAAAAAAAATTTTTTTTGAAAATGTTCGATGTCGAATCTAGAGTGCCAGGACTATACAAAAGAGTCAAATTTTTATCCAAGTAAGTCGATATGCATATATATAGGTCTTTTATGATTGGTCCCAGTCTAAATAAGGTAAAAATGATCATAATTTGACATTTTTTGATACAAAAAAAATTATTGAAAATTTTCGATGTCGTATCTAGAGTGCCTGGACTATACAAAAGAGTGAAATTTTGATCCAGGTAAGTCGATATGCATATATATAGGTCTTATATGATTGGTCCCAGTCTAAATAAGCCAAAAATGATCATAATTTGACATTTTTTGATAAAAGAAAATTTTTTTGAAAATTTACGATGTCGAATCTAGAGTGCCAGGACTATACAAAAGAGTGAAATTTTGATCCAGGTAAGTCGATATGCATATATAAAGGTCTTTTATAATTGGTCCCAGTCTAAATAAGCCAAAAATGATCATAATTTGACATTTTTTGATAAAAAAAATTTTTTGAAAATTTTCGATGTCGTGTCTAAAGAGCCAGGACTATACAAAAGAGTGAAATTTTGATCCAGGTAAGTCGATATGCATATATATAGGTCTTTTATGATTGGTTCCAGTCTAAATAAGCCAAAAATGATCATAATTTGACATGTATGGTAAAAAAAAATTTTTTTGAAAATTTTCGATGTCGTATCTAGAGTGCCTGGACTATACAAAAGAGTGAAATTTTGATCCAGGTAAGTCGATATGCATATATATAGGTCTTATATGATTGGTCCCAGTCTAAATAAGCCAAAAAAGATCATAATTTGACATTTTTTGATAAAAAAAAATTTTTCGAAAATTTTCGATGTCGAATCTAGAGTGCCAGGACTATACAAAAGAGTGAAATTTTGTTCCAGGTAAGTCGATATGCATATATATAGGTCTTTTATGATTGGTTCCAGTCTAAATAAGCCAAAAATGATCATAATTTGACATTTTTTTATAAAAAATTTTTTTTTGAAAATTTTCGATGCCGAGTCTAGAGTGCCAGGACTATACAAAAGAGTGAAATTTTTATCCAGGTAAGTCGATATACATAAATATAGGTCTTTAATGATTGGTCTCAGTTTATATAAGCCAAAAATGATCATAATTTGACATTTTTTGATAAAAAAACATTTTTTTTGAAAATTTTCGATGTCGAATCTTGAATGCCAGGACTATACAAAAGAGTGAAATTTTGATCCAAGTAAGTCGATATGCATATATATATAGGTCTTTTATGATTGGACACACTCTAAATAAGCCAAAAATAATCATAATTTGACATTTTTTGATAAAGCAAAAATTTTTCGAAAATTTTCGATGTCGAATCTAGAGTGTCAGACTATACAAAAGATTGAAATTTTGATCCAGGTTAGTCGATATGCATATATATAGGTCTTCTATGATTGGTTCCAGTCTAAATAAGCCAAAAATGATCATAATTTGACAATTTTTGCTAAAAAAAAGTTTTTTGATAATTTTCGATGTCGAATCTAGAGTGCCAGGACTATACAAAAGATTGAAATTTTGATCCAGGTAAGTCGATATGGATATATATAGGTGTTTTATGATTGGTTCCAGTCTAAATAAGCCAAAAATGATCATAATTTCACATTTTATGATAAAAAAAATTTTTTGAAAATTTTCGATGTCGAATCTAGAGTGCCAGGTTTATACAAAAGAGTGAAATTTTGCGCCAGGTTAGTCGATGTGCATATATATAGGTCTTTTATGATTTGTCCCAGTCTAAATAAGCCAAAAATGATCATAATTTGACATTTTTTGATAAAAAAATTTTTCGAAAATTTTCGATGTCGAATCTAGAGTGTCAGGACTATACAAAAGAGTGAACTTTTGATCCAGGTAAGTCGATATGCATATATATAGGTCTTTTATGATTGGTTCCAGTCTAAATAAGCCAAAAATGATCATAATAAGACATTTTTTGATAAAAAAAAAATTTTTCGAAAATTTTCGATGTCGAATCTAGAATGCCAGGACTATACCAAAGAGTGAAATTTTGATCCAGGTAAGTCGATATGCATATATTTAGGTCTTTTATGATTGGGCCCAGTCTAAATAAGCCAAAAATGATCATAATTTGACATTTTTTAATAAAAAAAAAATTTTTTTGAAAATTTTCGATGTCGAATCTAGAGTGCCAGGACTATACAAAAGAGTGAAATTTTGATCCAGGTAAGTCGATATGCATAAATATAGGTCTTTTATGATTGGTGCCAGTCTAAAGAAGCCAAAAATGACCATAATTTGACACTTTTTTATAAAAAAAAAATTTTTGAAAATTTTCGATGTCGAATCTAGAGTGTCAGGACTATTCAAAAGAGTGAAATTTTGATCCAGGTATGTCGATATGCATATATAAAGGTCTTTTATGATTGGTTCCAGTCTAAATAAGCCAAAAATGATAATAATTTGACATTTTTTGATAAAAAAAAAATTTTTTTGAAAATTTTCGATGTCGAATCTAGAGTGCCAGGTTTATACAAAAGAGTGAACTTTTGATCCAGGTAAGTCGATATGCATATATATAGGTCTTTTATGATTGGTTCCAGTCTAAATAAGCCAAAAGTGATCATAATTTGACATTTTTTGTTTAAAAAAAAAATAATAATTTTTTGAAAATTTTCGATGTCGAATCTAGAGTGCCAGGACTATACACAAGAGTGAAATTTTGATCCAGGTAAGTCGATATGCATAAATTTAGGTCTTTTATGATTGGTGCCAGTCTAAATAAGCCAAAAATCACCATAATTTGACATTTTTTTATAAAAAAAAATTTTTTTGAAAATTTTCGATGTCGAATCTAGAGTGCCAGGACTATACAAAAGAGTAAAATTTTGATCCAGGTAAGTCGATATGCATATATATAGGTCTTTTATGATTGGTCCCAGTCTAAATAAGCCAAAAATGATCATAATTTGACATTTTATGATAAAAAAAAATTTTTTGAAAATTTTCGATGTCTAATCTAGAGTGCCAGTACTATACAAAAGAGTGAAATTTTGATCCAGGTAAGTCGATATGCATATATATAGGTCTTTTATGATTGATCCCAGTCTAAATAAGCCAAAAATGATCATAATTTGACATTTTTTGATTAAAAAAAAAATTTTTGGAAAATTTTCGATGTCGAATCTAGAGTGCCAGGACTATACAAAAGAGTGAAATTTTGATCCAGGTAAGTCGATATGTTTATATTTTGGTCTTTTATGATTGGTCCCAGTCTAAATAAGCCAAAAGTGATCATAATTTGATATTTTATGATTTAAAAAAAAATTTTTTGAAAATTTTCGATGTCGAATCTAGAGTGCCAGGACTATACAAAAGAGTGAAATTTTGATCGAGGTAAGTCGATATGCATATATATAGGTCTTTTATGATTGGTCCCAGTCTAAATAAGCCAAAAATGATCATAATTTGACATTTTATGATTTAAAAAAATTTTTTTGAAAATTTTCGATGTCGAATCTAGAGTGCCAGGACTATACAAAAGAGTGAAATTTTGATCCAGGTAAGTCGATATGCATAAATATAGGTCTTTTATGATTGGTGCCAGTCTAAATAAGCCAAAAATGACCATAATTTGACACTTTTTGATTAAAAAAAATTTTTTGAAAATTTTCGATGTCGAATCTAGAGTGCCAGGGCTATACAAAAGAGTGAACTTTTGATCCAGGTAAGTCGATATGCATATATATAGGTCTTTTATGATTGGTCCCAGTCTAAATAAGCCAAAAATGATCATAATTTGACATTTAATGATAAAAAAAAAATTTTTTGAAAATTTTCGATGTCGAATCTAGAGTGCCAAGACTATACAAAAGATTGAAATTTTGATCCAGGTAAGTTGATATGCATATATATAGGTCTTTTATGATTGGTCCCAGTCTAAATAAGCCAAAAATGATCATAATTTGACATTTTTTGATAAAAAAAAATTTTTTGAAAATTTTCGATGTCGAATCTAGAGTGCCAGGTTTATAGAAAAGAGTGAAATTTTGATCCAGGTAAGTCGATATGCATATATATAGGTCTTTTATGATTGGTCCCAGTCTAAATAAGCCAAAAATGATCATAATTTGACATTTTATGATTAAAAAAAAATTTTTTGAAAATTTTCGATGTCGAATCTAGAGTGCCAGGACTATACAAAAGAGTGAAATTTTGATCGAGGTAAGTCGATATGCATATATATAGGTCTTTTATGATTGGTCCCAGTCTAAATAAGCCAAAAATGATCATAATTTGACATTTTATGATTTAAAAAAATTTTTTTGAAAATTTTCGATGTCGAATCTAGAGTGCCAGGACTATACAAAAGAGTGAAATTTTGATCCAGGCAAGTCGATATGTTTATATTTTGGTCTTTTATGATTGGTCCCAGTCTAAATAAGCCAAAAGTGATCATAATTTGACATTTTATGATTTAAAAAAAATTTTTTGAAAATATTTGATGTCGAATCTAGAGTGCCAGGACTATACAAAAGATTGAAATTTTGATCCAGGTAAGTCGATATGGATATATATAGGTCTTTTATGATTGGTTCTAGTCTAAATAAGCCAAAAATGATCATAATTTGACATTATTTGTTAAAAAAAAAAAATAATTTTTTGAAAATTTTCGATGTCGAATCTAGAGTGCCAGGACTATAAAAAAGAGTGAAATTTTGATCCAGGTAAGTCGATATGCATAAATATAGGTCTTTTATGATTGGTGCCAGTCTAAATAAGCCAAAAATGACCATAATTTGACACTTTTTGATTAAAAAAAATTTTTTGAAAATTTTCGATGTCGAATCTAGAGTGCCAGGACTATACAAAAAAGTGAACTTTTGATCCAGGTAAGTCGATATGCATATATATAGGTCTTTTATGATTGGTCCCAGTCTAAATAAGCCAAAAATGATCATAATTTGACATTTTATGATAAAAAAAAATTTTTTTGAAAATTTTCGATGTCGAATCTAGAGTGCCAAGACTATACAAAAGATTGAAATTTTGATCCAGGTAAGTTGATATGCATATATATAGGTCTTTTATGATTGGGGCTAGTCTAAATAAGCCAAAAATGATCATAATTTGACAATTTTTGATAAAAAAAATTTTTTTTTGAAAATTTTCGATGTCGAATCTAGAGTGCCAGGTTGATACAAAAGAGTGAAATTTTGATCCAGGTAAGTCGATATGTTTGAATTTTGGTCTTTTATGATTGGTCCCAGTCTAAATAAGCCAAAAGTGATCATAATTTGACATTTTATGATTTAAAAAAAATTTTTTGAAAATTTTCGATGTCGAATCTAGAGTGCCAGGACTATACAAAAGAGTGAACTTTTGATCCAGGTAAGTCGATATGCATATATGTAGGTCTTTTATGATCTGTCCAAGTCTAAATAAGCCAAAAATGATCATAATTTGACATTTTATGATAAAAAAAAAATTTTTTGAAAATTTTCGATGTCGAATCTAGAGTGCCAAGACTATACAAAAGATTGAAATTTTGATCCAGGTAAGTTGATATGCATATATATAGGTCTTTTATGATTGGTCCCAGTCTAAATAAGCCAAAAATGATCATAATTTGACATTTTTTGATAAAAAAAATTTTTTTGAAAATTTTCGATGTCGAATCTAGAGTGCCATAACTATACAAAAGAGAGAAATTTTGATCAAAGTAAGTCGATATGCATATATATAGGTCTTTTTTGATTGGGCCCAGTCTAAATAAGCCAAAAATGATCATAATTTGACAATTTTTGATAAAAAAAAATTTTTTTTGAAAATTTTCGATGTCGAATCTAGATTGCCAGGTTCATACAAAAGAGTGAAATTTTGATCCAGGTAAGTCGATATGCATATATATAGGTCTTTTATGATTGGTCCCAGTCTAAATAAGCCAAAAATGATCATAATTTGACATTTTTTGATAAAAAATTTTTTTGAAGATATTCGTTGTCGAATCTAGAGTGTCAGGACTATACAAAAGAGTGAAATTTTGATCCAGGTATGTCGATATGCATATATAAAGGTCTTTTATGATTGGTTCCAGTCTAAATAAGCCAAAAATGATAATAATTTGACATTTTTCGATAAAAAAAAAATTTTTTTGAAAATTTTCGAAGTCGAGTCTAGAGTGCCAGGTTTATACAAAAGAGTGAAATTTTGATCCAGGTTAGTCGATATGCATATATTTAGGTCTTTTATGATTGGTCCCAGTCTAAATAAGCCAAAAATGATCATAATTTGACATTTTATGATTAAAAAAAAATTTTTTGAAAATTTTCGATGTCGAATCTAGAGTGCCAGGACTATACAAAAGAGTGAAATTTTGATCGAGGTAAGTCGATATGCATATATATAGGTCTTTTATGACTGGTCCCAGTCTAAATAAGACAAAAATGATCATAAATTGACATTTTATGATTTAAAAAAATTTTTTTGAAAATTTTCGATGTCGAATCTAGAGTGCCAGGACTATACAAAAGAGTGAAATTTTGATCCAGGTAAGTCGATATGTTTATATTTTGGTCTTTTATGATTGGTCCCAGTCTAAATAAGCCAAAAGTGATCATAATTTGACATTTTATGATTTAAAAAAAATTTTTTGAAAATTTTTGATGTCGAATCTAGAGTGCCAGGACTATACAAAAGATTGAAATTTTGATCCAGGTAAGTCGATATGGATATATATAGGTCTTTTATGATTGGTTCCAGTCTAAATAAGCCAAAAATGATCATAATTTGACATTATTTGTTAAAAAAAAAAAATAATTTTTTGAAAATTTTCGATGTCGAAGCTAGAGTGCCAGGACTATACAAAAGAGTGAAATTTTGATCCAGGTAAGTCGATATGCATAAATATAGGTCTTTTATGATTGGTGCCAGTCTAAATAAGCCAAAAATGACCATAATTTGACACTTTTTGATTAAAAAAAATTTTTTGAAAATTTTCGATGTCGAATCTAGAGTGCCAGGACTATACAAAAAAGTGAACTTTTGATCCAGGTAAGTCGATATGCATATATATAGGTCTTTTATGATTGGTCCCAGTCTAAATAAGCCAAAAATGATCATAATTTGACATTTTATGATAAAAAAAAAATTTTTTGAAAATTTTCGATGTCGAATCTAGAGTGCCAAGACTATACAAAAGATTGAAATTTTGATCCAGGTAAGTTGATATGCATATATATAGGTCTTTTATGATTGGGGCTAGTCTAAATAAGCCAAAAATGATCATAATTTGACAATTTTTGATAAAAAAAATTTTTTTTTGAAAATTTTCGATGTCGAATCTAGAGTGCCAGGTTGATACAAAAGAGTGAAATTTTGATCCAGGTAAGTCGATATGTTTGAATTTTGGTCTTTTATGATTGGTCCCAGTCTAAATAAGCCAAAAGTGATCATAATTTGACATTTTATGATTTAAAAAAAATTTTTTGAAAATTTTCGATGTCGAATCTAGAGTGTCAGGACTATTCAAAAGAGTGAAATTTTGATCCAGGTATGTCGATATGCATATATAAAGGTCTTTTATGATTGGTTCCAGTCTAAATAAGCCAAAAATGATAATAATTTGACATTTTTTGATAAAAAAAAATTTTTTTGAAAATTTTCGATGTCGAATCTAGAGTGCCAGGTTTATACAAAAGAGTGAAATTTTGATCCAGGTAAGTCGATATGCATATATTTATGTCTTTTATGATTGGTCCCAGTCTAAATAAGCCAAAAATGATCATAATTTGACATTTTATGATTAAAAAAAAATTTTTTGAAAATTTTCGATGTCGAATCTAGAGTGCCAGGACTATACAAAAGAGTGAAATTTTGATCGAGGTAAGTTGATACGCATATATATAGGTCTTTTATGATTGGTCCCAGTCTAAATAAGCCAAAAATGATCATAATTTGACATTTTATGATTTAAGAAAATTTTTTTGAAAATTTTCGATGTCGAATCTAGAGTGCCAGGACTATACAAAAGAGTGAAATTTTGATCCAGGTAAGTCGATATGCATAAATATAGGTCTTTTATGATTGGGGCTAGTCTAAATAAGCCAAAAATGATCATAATTTGACATTATTTGTTAAAAAAAAAAATAATTTTTTGAAAATTTTCGATGTCGAATCTAGAGTGCCAGGACTATACAAAAGAGTGAAATTTTGATCCAGGTAAGTCGATATGCATAAATATAGGTCTTTTATGATTGGTGCCAGTCTAAATAAGCCAAAAATGACCATAATTTGACACTTTTTGATTAAAAAAAATTTTTTGAAAATTTTCGATGTCAAATCTAGAGTGCCAGGACTATACAAAAGAGTGAACTTTTGATCCAGGTAAGTCGATATGCATATATATAGGTCTTTTATGATTGGTCCCAGTCTAAATAAGCCAAAAATGATCATAATTTGACATTTTATGATAAAAAAAAAGTTTTTTGAAAATTTTCGATGTCGAATCTAGAGTGCCAAGACTATACAAAAGATTGAAATTTTGATCCAGGTAAGTTGAAATGCATATATATAGGTCTTTTATGATTGGTCCCAGTCTAAATAAGCCAAAAATGAACATAATTTGACATTTTTTGATAAAAAAAATTTTTTTGAAATTTTTCGATGTCGAATCTAGAGTGCCAGGACTATACAAAAGATTGAAATTTTGATCCAGGTAAGTCGATATGCATATATATATTTTTTTTATGATTGGGGCTAGTCTAAATAAGCCAAAAATGATCATAATTTGACAATTTTTGATAAAAAAAAAATTTTTTTGAAAATTTTCGATGTCGAATCTAGAGTGCCAGGTTCATACAAGAGAGTGAAATTTTGATCCATGTAAGTCGATATGTTTGAATTTTGGTCTTTTATGATTGGTCCCAGTCTAAATAAGCCAAAAGTGATCATAATTTGACATTTTATGATTTAAAAAAATTTTTTTGAAAATTTTCGATGTCGAATCTAGAGTGCCAGGACTATACAAAAGATTGAAATTTTGATCCAGGTAAGTCGATATGGATATATATAGGTCTTTTATGATTGGTTCCAGTCAAAATAAGCCAAAAATGACCAAAATTTGACATTTTTTGATTAAAAAAAATTGTTTGAAAATTTTCGATGTCGAATTTAGAGTGCCAGGACTATACAAAAGAGTGAAATTTTGATCCAGGTAAGTCGATATGCATATATATATGTCTTTTATGATTGGTCCTAGTCTAAATAAGCCAAAAATGATCATAATTTGACATTTTTTGATAAAAAAAAATTTTTTGAAAATTTTCGATGTCGAATCTAGAGTGCCAGGACTATACAAAAGATTGAAATTTTTATCCAGGTAAGTCGATATGCATATATATATTTTTTTTATGATTGGGGCTAGTCTAAATAAGCCAAAAATGATCATAATTTGACATTATTTGTTAAAAAAAAAATAATTTTTTGAAAATTTTCGTTGCCGAATCTAGAGTGCCAGGACTATACAAAAGAGTGAAATTTTGATCCAGGTAAGTCGATATGCATAAATATAGGTCTTTTATGATTGGTGCCAGTCTAAAGAAGCCAAAAATGATCATAATTTGACATTTTTTGATAAAAAAAAATTTTTTGAAAATTTTCGATGTCGAATCTAGAGTGCCAGGACTATACAAAAGATTGAAATTTTTATCCAGGTAAGTCGATATGCATATATATATTTTTTTTATGATTGGGGCTAGTCTAAATAAGCCAAAAATGATCATAATTTGACATTTTATGATAAAAAAATTTTTTTTGAAAATTTTCGAAGTCGAATCTAGAGTGCCAGGACTATAAAAAAGAGTGAAATTTTGATCCAGGTAAGTCGATATGCATATATATAGGTCTTTTATGATTGGTCCCAGTCTAAATAAGCCAAAAATGATCATAATTTGACATTTTATGATAAAAAAATTTTTTTTGAAAATTTTCGATGTCGAATCTAGAGTGCCAGGACTATAAAAAAGAGTGAAATTTTGATCCAGTTAAGTCGATATGCATATATATATGTCTTTTATGATTGGTCCTAGTCTAAATAAGCCAAAAATGATCATAATTTGACATTTTTTGATAAAAAAAAATTTTTTGAAAATTTTCGATGTCGAATCTAGAGTGCCAGGACTATACAAAAGATTGAAATTTTTATCCAGGTAAGTCGATATGCATATATATATTTTTTTTATGATTGGGGCTAGTCTAAATAAGCCAAAAATGATCATAATTTGACATTATTTGTTAAAAAAAAAATAATTTTTTGAAAATTTTCGTTGCCGAATCTAGAGTGCCAGGACTATACAAAAGAGTGAAATTTTGATCCAGGTAAGTCGATATGCATAAATATAGGTCTTTTATGATTGGTGCCAGTCTAAAGAAGCCAAAAATGACCATAATTTGACACTTTTTTATAAAAAAAAAATTTTTTGAAAATTTTCGATGTCGAATCTAGAGTGTCAGGACTATTCAAAAGAGTGAAATTTTGATCCAGGTATGTCGATATGCATATATAAAGGTCTTTTATGATTGGTTCCAGTCTAAATAAGCCAAAAATGATAATAATTTGACATTTTTTGATAAAAAAAAATTTTTTTTGAAAATTTTCGATGTCGAATCTAGAGTGCCAGGTTTATAAAAAAGAGTGAAATTTTGATCCAGGTAAGTCAATATGCATATATTTAGGTCTTTTATGATTGGTCCCAGTCTAAATAAGCCAAAAATGATCATAATTTGACATTTTATGATTAAAAAAAAATTTTTTGAAAATTTTCGATGTCGATTCTAGAGTGCCAGGACTATACAAAAGAGTGAAATTTTGATCGAGGTAAGTCGATATGCATATATATAGGTCTTTTATGATTGGTCCCAGTCTAAATAAGCCAAAAATGATCATAAATTGACATTTTATGATTTAAGAAAATTTTTTTGAAAATTTTCGATGTCGAATCTAGAGTGCCAGGACTATACAAAAGAGTGAAATTTTGATCCAGGTAAGTCGATATGTTTATATTTTGGTCTTTTATGATTGGTCCCAGTCTAAATAAGCCAAAAGTGATCATAATTTGACCTTTTATGATTTAAAAAAAAATTTTTGAAAATTTTTGATGTCGAATCTAGAGTGCCGACTATACAAAAGATTGAAATTTTGATCCAGGTAAGTCGATATGGATATATATAGGTCTTTTATGATTGGTTCCAGTCTAAATAATCCAAAAATGATCATAATTTGACATTATTTGTTTAAAAAAAATAATTTTTTGAAAATTTTCGATGTCGAATCTAGAGTGCCAGGGCTATACAAAAGAGTGAAATTTTGATCCAGTTAAGTCGATATGCATATATATATGTCTTTTATGATTGGTCCTAGTCTAAATAAGCCAAAAATGATCATAATTTGACATTTTTTGATAAAAAAAAATTTTTTGAAAATTTTCGATGTCGAATCTAGAGTGCCAGGACTATACAAAAGATTGAAATTTTTATCCAGGTAAGTCGATATGCATATATATATTTTTTTTATGATTGGGGCTAGTCTAAATAAGCCAAAAATGATCATAATTTGACATTATTTGTTAAAAAACAAAATAATTTTTTGAAAATTTTCGATGTCGAATCTAGAGTGCCAGGACTATACAAAAGAGTGAAATTTTGATCCAGGTAAGTCGATATGCATAAATATAGGTCTTTTATGATTGGTGCCAGTCTAAAGAAGCCAAAAATGACCATAATTTGACACTTTTTTATAAAAAAAAATTTTTTGAAAATTTTCGATGTCGAATCTAGAGTGTCAGGACTATTCAAAAGAGTGAAATTTTGATCCAGGTATGTCGATATGCATATATAAAGGTCTTTTATGATTGGTTCCAGTCTAAATAAGCCAAAAATGATAATAATTTGACATTTTTTGATAAAAAAAAAATTTTTTTGAAAATTTTCGATGTCGAATCTAGAGTGCCAGGTTTATACAAAAGAGTGAAATTTTGATCCAGGTAAGTCAATATGCATATATTTAGGTCTTTTATGATTGGTCCCAGTCTAAATAAGCCAAAAATGATCATAATTTGACATTTTATGATTAAAAAAAAATTTTTTGCAAATTTTCTATGTCGAATCTAGAGTGCCAGGACTATACAAAAGAGTGAAATTTTGATCGAGGTAAGTTGATACGCATATATATAGGTCTTTTATGATTGGTCCCAGTCTAAATAAGCCAAAAATGATCATAATTTGACATTTTATGATTTAAGAAAATTTTTTTGAAAATTTTCGATGTCGAATCTAGAGTGCCAGGACTATACAAAAGAGTGAAATTTTGATCCAGGTAAGTCGATATGCATAAATATAGGTCTTTTATGATTGGGGCTAGTCTAAATAAGCCAAAAATGATCATAATTTGACATTATTTGTTAAAAAAAAAAATAATTTTTTGAAAATTTTCGATGTCGAATCTAGAGTGCCAGGACTATACAAAAGAGTGAAATTTTGATCCAGGTAAGTCGATATGCATAAATATAGGTCTTTTATGATTGGTGCCAGTCTAAATAAGCCAAAAATGACCATAATTTGACACTTTTTGATTAAAAAAAATTTTTTGAAAATTTTCGATGTCAAATCTAGAGTGCCAGGACTATACAAAAGAGTGAACTTTTCATCCAGGTAAGTCGATATGCATATATATAGGTCTTTTATGATTGGTCCCAGTCTAAATAAGCCAAAAATGATCATAATTTGACATTTTATGATAAAAAAAAAGTTTTTTGAAAATTTTCGATGTCGAATCTAGAGTGCCAAGACTATACAAAAGATTGAAATTTTGATCCAGGTAAGTTGAAATGCATATATATAGGTCTTTTATGATTGGTCCCAGTCTAAATAAGCCAAAAATGAACATAATTTGACATTTTTTGATAAAAAAAATTTTTTTGAAATTTTTCGATGTCGAATCTAGAGTGCCAGGACTATACAAAAGATTGAAATTTTGATCCAGGTAAGTCGATATGCATATATATATATTTTTTATGATTGGGGCTAGTCTAAATAAGCCAAAAATGATCATAATTTGACAATTTTTGATAAAAAAAAAATTTTTTTGAAAATTTTCGATGTCGAATCTAGAGTGCCAGGTTCATACAAGAGAGTGAAATTTTGATCCATGTAAGTCGATATGTTTGAATTTTGGTCTTTTATGATTGGTCCCAGTCTAAATAAGCCAAAAGTGATCATAATTTGACATTTTATGATTTAAAAAAATTTTTTTGAAAATTTTCGATGTCGAATCTAGAGTGCCAGGACTATACAAAAGATTGAAATTTTGATCCAGGTAAGTCGATATGGATATATATAGGTCTTTTATGATTGGTTCCAGTCAAAATAAGCCAAAAATGACCAAAATTTGACATTTTTTGATTAAAAAAAATTGTTTGAAAATTATCGATGTCGAATCTAGATTGCCAGGACTATACAAAAGAGTGAAATTTTGATCCAGGTAAGTCGATATGCTTATATAGAGGTCTTTTATGATTGGTCCCAGTCTAAATAAGCCAAAAATGATCATAATTTGACATTTTATGATAAAAAAAATTTTTTTGAAAATTTTCGATGTCGAATCTAGAGTGCCAGGACTATAAAAAAGAGTGAAATTTTGATCCAGGTAAGTCGATATGCATATATATAGGTCTTATATGATTGGTCCCAGTCTAAATAAGCCAAAAATGATCTTATTTTGACATTTTATGATAAAAAATTTTTTTTTGAAAATTTTCGATGTCGAATCTAGAGTGCCAGGACTATAAAAAAGGGTGAAATTTTGATCCAGGTAAGTCGATATGCATATATATATGTCTTTTATGATTGGTCCTAGTCTAAATAAGCCAAAAATGATCATAATTTGACAATTTTTATAAAAAAAAATTTTTTGAAAATTTTCGATGTCGAATCTAGAGTGCCAGGACTATACAAAAGATTGAAATTTTGATCCAGGTAAGTCGATATGCATATATATATTTTTTTTATGATTGGGGCTAGTCTAAATAAGCCAAAAATGATCATAATTTGACATTATTTGTTAAAAAAAAAATAATTTTTTAAAAATTTTCGATTTCGAATCTAGAGTGCCAGGACTATACAAAAGAGTGAAATTTTGATCCAGGTAAGTCGATATGCATAAATATAGGTCTTTTATGATTGGTGCCAGTCTAAAGAAGCCAAAAATGACCATAATTTGACACTTTTTGATAAAAAAAAAATTTTTTGAAAATTTTCGATGTCGAATCTAGAGTGTCAGGACTATTCAAAAGAGTGAAATTTTGATCCAGGTATGTCGATATGCATATATTAAGGTCTTTTATGATTGGTTCCAGTCTAAATAAGCCAAAAATGATAATAATTTGACATTTTTTGATAAAAAAAAAAATTTTTTTGAAAATTTTCGATGTCGAATCTAGAGTGCCAGGTTTATACAAAAGAGTGAAATATTGATCCAGGTAAGTCGATATGTTTGAATTTTGGTCTTTTATGATTGGTCCCAGTCTAAATAAGCCAAAAGTGATCATAATTTGACATTTTATGATTTAAAAAAAATTTTTTGAAAATTTTCGATGTCGAATCTAGAGTGCCAGGACTATACAAAAAAGTGAAATTTTGATCCAGGTAAGTCGATATGCTTATATAGAGGTCTTTTATGATTGGTCCCAGTCTAAATAAGCCAAAAATGATCATAATTTGACATTTTATGATAAAAAAATTTTTTTTGAAAATTTTCGAAGTCGAATCTAGAGTGCCAGGACTATAAAAAAGAGTGAAATTTTGATCCAGGTAAGTCGATATGCATATATATAGGTCTTTTATGATTGGTCCCAGTCTAAATAAGCCAAAAATGATCATAATTTGACATTTTATGATAAAAAAATTTTTTTTGAAAATTTTCGATGTCGAATCTAGAGTGCCAGGACTATAAAAAAGAGTGAAATTTTGATCCAGGTATGTCGATATGCATATATATATGTCTTTTATGATTGGTCCTAGTCTAAATAAGCCAAAAATGATCATAATTTGACATTTTTTGATAAAAAAAAATTTTTTGAAAATTTTCGATGTCGAATCTAGAGTGCCAGGACTATACAAAAGATTGAAATTTTTATCCAGGTAAGTCGATATGCATATATATATTTTTTTTATGATTGGGGCTAGTCTAAATAAGCCAAAAATGATCATAATTTGACATTATTTGTTAAAAAAAAAATAATTTTTTGAAAATTTTCGTTGCCAAATCTAGAATGCCAGGACTATACAAAAGAGTGAAATTTTGATCCAGGTAAGTCGATATGCATATATATATGTCTTTTATGATTGGTCCTAGTCTAAATAAGCCAAAAATGATCATAATTTGACATTTTTTGATAAAAAAAAATTTTTTGAAAATTTTCGATGTCGAATCTAGAGTGTCAGGACTATTCAAAAGAGTGAAATTTTGATCCAGGTATGTCGATATGCATATATAAAGGTCTTTTATGATTGGTTCCAGTCTAAATAAGAAAAAAATGATAATAATTTGACATTTTTTGATAAAAAAAAAATTTTTTTGAAAATTTTCGATGTCGAATCTAGAGTGCCAGGTTTATAAAAAAGAGTGAAATTTTGATCCAGGTAAGTCAATATGCATATATTTAGGTCTTTTATGATTGGTCCCAGTCTAAATAAGCCAAAAATGATCATAATTTGACATTGTATGATTTAAAAAAAATTTTTTGAAAATTTTCGATGTCGATTCTAGAGTGCCAGGACTATACAAAAGAGTGAAATTTTGATCGAGGTAAGTCGATATGCATATATATAGGTCTTTTATGATTGGTCCCAGTCTAAATAAGCCAAAAATGATCATAAATTGACATTTTATGATTTAAGAAAATTTTTTTGAAAATTTTCGATGTCGAATCTAGAGTGCCAGGACTATACAAAAGAGTGAAATTTAGATCCAGGTAAGTCGATATGTTTATATTTTGGTCTTTTATGATTGGTCCCATTCTAAATAAGCCAAAAGTGATCATAATTTGACCTTTTATGATTTAAAAAAAAATTTTTGAAAATTTTTGATGTCGAATCTAGAGTGCCGACTATACAAAAGATTGAAATTTTGATCCAGGTAAGTCGATATGGATATATATAGGTCTTTTATGATTGGTTCCAGTCTAAATAAGCCAAAAATGATCATAATTTGACATTATTTGTTTAAAAAAAATAATTTTTTGAAAATTTTCGATGTCGAATCTAGAGTGCCAGGACTATACAAAAGAGTGAAATTTTGATCCTAGTAAGTCGATATGCATAAATATAGGTCTTTTATGATTGGTGCCAGTCTAAAGAAGCCAAAAATGACCATAATTTGACACTTTTTTATAAAAAAAAATTTTTTGAAAATTTTCGATGTCGAATCTAGAGTGCCAGGACTATACAAAAGATTGAAATTTTGATCCAGGTAAGTCGATATGCATATATATATTTTTTTTATGATTGGTCCTAGTCTAAATAAGCCAAAAATGATCATAATTTGACATTTTTTGATAAAAAAAAATTTTTTGAAAATTTTCGATGTCGAATCTAGAGTGCCAGGACTATACAAAAGATTGAAATTTTTATCCAGGTAAGTCGATATGCATATATATATTTTTTTTATGATTGGGGCTAGTCTAAATAAGCCAAAAATGATCATAATTTGACATTATTTGTTAAAAAAAAAATAATTTTTTGAAAATTTTCGTTGCCGAATCTAGAGTGCCAGGACTATACAAAAGAGTGAACTTTTGATCCAGGTAAGTCGATATGCATATATTTAGGTCTTTTATGATTGGTCCCAGTCTAAATAAGCCAAAAATGATCATAATTTGACATTTTTTGATAAAAAAAAATTTTTTGAAAATTTTCGATGTCGAATCTAGAGTGCCAGGACTATAAAAAAGAGTGAAATTTTGATCCAGGTAAGTTGATATGCATATATATATGTCTTTTATGATTGGTCCTAGTCTAAATAAGCCAAAAATGATCATAATTTGACATTTTTTGATAAAAAAAAATTTTTTGAAAATTTTCGATGTCGAATCTAGAGTGCCAGGACTATACAAAAGATTGAAATTTTTATCCAGGTAAGTCGATATGCATATATATATTTTTTTTATGATTGGGGCTAGTCTAAATAAGCCAAAAATGATCATAATTTGACATTATTTGTTAAAAAAAAAATAATTTTTTGAAAATTTTCGTTGCCGAATCTAGAGTGCCAGGACTATACAAAAGAGTGAACTTTTGATCCAGGTAAGTCGATATGCATATATTTAGGTCTTTTATGATTGGTCCCAGTCTAAATAAGCCAAAAATGATCATAATTTGACATTTTTTGATAAAAAAAAATTTTTTGAAAATTTTCGATGTCGAATCTAGAGTGCCAGGACTATACAAAAGATTGAAATTTTGATCCAGGTAAGTCGATATGCATATATATATTTTTTTTATGATTGGGGCTAGTCTAAATAAGCCAAAAATGATCATAATTTGACATTATTTGTTAAAAAAAAAATAATTTTTTGAAAATTTTCGATGTCGAATCTAGAGTGCCAAGACTATACAAAAGATTGAAATTTTGATCCAGGTAAGTTGATATGCATATATATAGGTCTTTTATGATTGGTCCCAGTCTATATAAGCCAAAAATGATCATAATTTGACATTTTTTGATAAAAAAAAATTTTTTGAAAATTTTCGATGTCGAATCTAGAGTGCCAGGACTATACAAAAGATTGAAATTTTGATCCAGGTAAGTCGATATGCATATATATAGGTTTTTTATGATTGGGGCTAGTTTAAATAAGCCAAAAATGACCATAATTTGACAATTTTTGATAAAAAAAAATTTTTTTTGAAAATTTTCGATGTCGAATCTAGAGTGCCAGGTTTATACAAAAGAGTGAAATTTTGATCCAGGTAAGTCGATATGCATATATTTAGGTCTTTTATGATTGGTCCCAGTCTAAATAAGCCAAAAATGATCATAATTTGACATTTTTTGATAAAAAAAAATTTTTTGAAAATTTTCGATGTCGAATCTAGAGTGCCAGGACTATACAAAAGATTGAAATTTTGATCCAGGTTAGTCGATATGCATATATATATTTTTTTTATGATTGGGGCTAGTCTAAATAAGCCAAAAATGATCATAATTTGACATTATTTGTTAAAAAAAAAATAATTTTTTGAAAATTTTCGATGTCGAATCTAGAGTGCCAGGACTATACAAAAGAGTGAAATTTTGATCCAGGTAAGTCGATATGCATAAATATAGGTCTTTTATGATTGGTGCCAGTCTAAATAAGCCAAAAATGACCATAATTTGACACTTTTTGATTAAAAAAAATGTTTTGAAAATTTTCGATGTCGAATCTAGAGTGCCAGGACTATACAAAAGAGTGAACTTTTGATCCAGGTAAGTCGATATGCATATATATAGGTCTTTTATGATTGGTCCCAGTCTAAATAAGCCAAAAATGATCATAATTTGACATTTTATTATAAAAAAAAAATTTTTTGAAAATTTTCGATGTCGAATCTAGAGTGCCAAGACTATACAAAAGATTGAAATTTTGATCCAGGTAAGTTGATATGCATATATATAGGTCTTTTATGATTGGTCCTAGTCTAAATAAGCCAAAAATGAACATAATTTGACATTTTTTGATAAAAAAAATTTTTTTGAAAATTTTCGATGTCGAATCTAGAGTGTTTATAAAGACCTATAGTTTATATATAGGTCTTTTATGATTGGTTCCAGTCTAAATAAGCCAAAAATGATCATAATTTGACATTATTTGTTTAAAAAAAAAAATTTTTTTGAAAATTTTCGATGTCGAATCTAGAGTGCCAGGACTATACAAAAGAGTGAAATTTTGATCGAGGTAAGTCGATATGCATATATATAGGTCTTTTATGATTGGTCCCAGTCTAAATAAGCCAAAAATGATCATAATTTGACATTTTATGATTTAAGAAAATTTTTTTGAAAATTTTCGATGTCGAATCTAGAGTGCCAGGACTATACAAAAGAGTGAAATTTTGATCCAGGTAAGTCGATATGTTTATATTTTGGTCTTTTATGATTGGTCCCAGTCTAAATAAGCCAAAAGTGATCATAATTTGACATTTTATGATTTAAAAAAAAATTTTTGAAAATTTTTGGTGTCGAATCTAGAGTGCCAGGACTATACAAAAGATTGAAATTTTGATCCAGGTAAGTCGATATGGATATATATAGGTCTTTTATGATTGGTTCCAGTCTAAATAAACCAAAAATGATCATAATTTGACATTATTTGTTTAAAAAAAAATAATTTTTTGAAAATTTTCGATGTCGAATCTAGAGTGCCAGGAGTATACAAAAGAGTGAAATTTTTATCCAGGTAAGTCGATATGCATAAATATAGGTCTTTTATGATTGGTGCCAGTCTAAATAAGCCAAAAATGACCATAATTTGACAATTTTTGATTAAAAAAAATTTTTTGAAAATTTTCGATGTCGAATCTAGAGTGCCAGGACTATACAAAAGAGTGAACTTTTGATCCAGGTAAGTCGATATGCATATATATAGGTCTTTTATGATTGGTCCCAGTCTAAATAAGCCAAAAATGATCATAATTTGCCATTTTATGATAAAAAAAAATTTTTTTGAAAATTTTCGATGTCGAATCTAGAGTGCCAGGTTCATACAAAAGAGTGAAATTTTGATCCAGGTAAGTCGATATGTTTGAATTTTGGTCTTTAATGATTGGTCCAAGTCTAAATAAGCCAAAAGTGATCATAAATTGACATTTTATGATTTAAAAAAAATTTTTTGAAAATTTTCGATGTCGAATCAAGAGTGCCAGGACTATACAAAAGATTGAAATTTTGATCCAGGTTAGTCGATATGGATATATATAGGTCTTTTATGATTGGTTCCAGTCTAAATAAGCCAAAAATGACCAAAATTTGACATTTTTTTATTAAAAAAAATTTTTTGAAAATTTTCGATGTCGAATCTAGAGTGCCAGGACTATACAAAAGAGTGAAATTTTGATCCAGGTAAGTCGATATGCTTATATATAGGTCTTTTATGATTGGTCCCAGTCTAAATAAGCCAAAAATGATCATAATTTGACATTTTATGATAAAAAAAATTTTTTTGAAAATTTTCGATGTCGAATCTAGAGTGCCAGGACTATAAAAAAGAGTGAAATTTTGATCCAGGTAAGTCGATATGCATATATATAGGTCTTTTATGATTAGTCCCAGTCTAAATAAGCCAAAAATGATCATAATTTGACATTTTTTGATAAAAAAAATTTTTTTTGAAAATTTTCGATGTCGAATCTAGAGTGCCAGGACTATACAAAAGAGTGAAATTTTGATCCAGGTAAGTCGATATGCATATATATAGGTCTTTTATGATTAGTCCCAGTCTAAATAAGCCAAAAATGATCATAATTTGACATTTTTTGATAAAAAAAATTTTTTTTGAAAATTTTCGATGTCGAATCTAGAGTGCCAGGACTATACAAAAGATTGAAATTTTGATCCAGGTAAGTCGATATGCATATATATAGGTTTTTAATGATTGGGGCTAGTCTAAATAAGCCAAAAATGATCATAATTTGACAATTTTTGATAAAAAAAATTTTTTTTTTGAAAAATTTCGATGTCGAATCTAGAGTGCCAGGTTTATACAAAAGAGTGAAATTTTGATCCAGGTAAGTCGATATTCATATATATATAGGTCTTTTATGATTGGTCCCAGTCTAAATAAGCCAAAAATGATCATAATTTGACATTTTTTGATAAAAAAAATTTTTTTTGAAAATTTTCGATGTCGAATCAAGAGTGCCAGGTCTATACAAAAGAGTGAAATTTTGATCCAGGTAAGTCGATATGCATATATTTAGGTCTTTTATGATTGGTCCCAGTCTAAATAAGCCAAAAATGATCATAATTTGACATTATTTGTTTAAAAAAAAATAATTTTTTGAAAATTTTCGATGTCGAATCTAGAGTGCCAGGACTATACAAAAGAGTGAAATTTTGATCCAGGTAAGTCGATATGCATAAATATAGGTCTTTTATGATTGGTGCCAGTCTAAATAAGCCAAAAATGATCATAATTTGACAATTTTTTGATAAAAAAAAAATTTTTTTGAAAATTTTCGATGTCGAATCTAGAGTGCCAGGTTTATACAATAGAGTCAAATTTGATCCAGGTAAGTCGATATGCATATATATAGGTCTTTTATGATTGGTCCCAGTCTAAATAAGCCAAAAATGATCATAATTTCACATTTTATGATAAAAAAAAATTTTTTGAAAATTTTCGATGTCGAATCTAGAGTGCCAGGACGATACAAAAGATTTAAATTTTGATCCAGGTAAGTCGATATGCATATATATAGGTCTTTTATGATTGCTCCCAGTCTAAATAAGCCAAAAATGATCATAATTTGACATTTTTTTATAAAAAAAAGGTTTTTGAAAATTTTCGATGTCGAATCTAGAGTGCCAGGACTATACAAAAGAGTGAAATTTTGATCCAGGTAAGTCGATATGCATATATATAGGTCTAATATGATTGGTCCCAGTCTAAAAAAGCCAAAAATTGATCATAATTTCACATTTTATGATAAAAAAAAATTTTTTGAAAATTTTCGATGTCGAATCTAGAGTGCCAGGACTATACAAAAGATTGAAATTTTGATCCAGGTAAGTCGATATGCATATATATATAGGTCTTTTATGATTGGTCCCAGTCTAAATAAGCCAAAAATGATCATAATTTCACATTTTATGATAAAAAAAGTTTTTTGAAAATTTTCGATGTCGAATCTAGAGTGCCAGGACTATACAAAAGATTGAACTTTTGATCCAGGTAAGTCGATATGCATATATATAGGTCTTTTATGATTGGTTCCAGTCTAAATAAGCCAAAAATGATCATAATTTGACATTTTTTGATAAAGAAAAAATTATTTGAAAATTTTCGATGTCGAATCTAGAGTGCCAGGACTATAAAAAAGAGTGAAATTTTGATCCAGGTAAGTCGATATGCATATATATAGGTCTTTTATGATTGGTCCTAGTCTAAATAAGCCAAAAATGATCATAATTTGACATTTTTTGATAAAAAAATTTTTTTTTGAAAATTTTCGATGTCGAATCTAGAGTGCCAGGACTATACAAAAGAGTGAAATTTTGATCCAGGTAAGTCGATATGCATATATATATAGGTCTTTTATGATTGGTCCCAGTCTAAATAAGCCAAAAATGATCATAATTTCACATTTTATGATATAAAAAAGTTTTTTGAAAATTTTCGATGTCGAATCTAGAGTGCCAGGACTATACAAAAGATTGAAATTTTGATCCTGGTAAGGCGATATGCATATATATAGGTTTTTAATGATTGGGGCTAGTCTAAATAAGCCAAAAATGATCATAATTTGACAATTTTTGATAAAAAAAATTTTTTTTGAAAATTTTCGATGTCGAATCTAGAGTGCCAGGTTTATACAATAGAGTGAAATTTTGATCCAAGTAAGTCGATTTGCATATATAAAGGTCTTTTATGATTAGTCCCAGTCTAAATAAGCCAAAATTGATCATAATTTGACATTTTTTGATAAAAAAATTTTTTTTTGAAAATTTACGATGTCGATTCTAGAGTGCCAGGACTATACAAAAGAGTGAAATTTTGACCAGGTAAGTCGATATGCACATATATAGGTCTTTTATGATTGGTCCCAGTCTAAATAAGCCAAAAATGATCATAATTTTACATTTTATGATAAAAAAAATTTTTTGAAAATTTTCGATGTCGAATCTAGAGATCCAGGACTATACAAAAGAGTGAAATTTTGATCCAGGTAAGTCGATATGCATATATATAGGTCTTTTATGTTTGGTCCCAGTCTAAATAAGCCAAAAATGATCATAATTTGACATTTTTTTATAAAAAAAAGGTTTTTGAAAATTTTCGATGTCGAATCTAGAGTGCCAGGACTATACAAAAGAGTGAAATTTTGATCCAGGTAAGTCGATATGCATATATATAGGTCTTTTATGATTGGTCCCAGTCTAAAAAAGCCAAAAATTGATCATAATTTCACATTTTATGATAAAAAAAAATTTTTTGAAAATTTTCGATGTCGAATAAAGAGTGCCAGGACTATACAAAATATTGAAATTTTGATCCAGGTAAGTCGATATGCTTATATATAGGTCTTTTATGATTGGTCCCAGTCTAAATAAGCCAAAAATGATCATAATTTGACATTTTATGATAAAAAAATTTTTTTTGAAAATTTTCGATGTCGAATCTAGAGTGCCGGGACTATAAAAAAGAGTGAAATTTTGATCCAGGTAAGTCGATATGCATATATATAGGTCTTTTATGATTGGTCCTAGTCTAAATAAGCCAAAAATGATCATAATTTGACATTTTTTGATAAAAAAAATTTTTTTTGAAAATTTTCGATGTCGAATCTAGAGTGCCAGGACTATACAAAAGAGTGAAATTTTGATCCAGGTAAGTCGATATGCATATATATATAGGTCTTTTATGATTGGTCCCAGTCTAAATAAGCCAAAAATGATCATAATTTCACATTTTATGATAAAAAAAAGTTTTTTGAAAATTTTCGATGTCGAATCTAGAGTGCCAGGACTATACAAAAGATTGAAATTTTGATCCAGGTAAGGCGATATGCATATATATAGGTTTTTAATGATTGGGGCTAGTCTAAATAAGCCAAAAATGATCATAATTTGACAATTTTTGATAAAAAAAAATTTTTTTTGAAAATTTTCGATGTCGAATCTAGAGTGCCAGGTTTATACAATAGAGTCAAATTTTGATCCAGGTAAGTCGATATGCATATATATAGGTCTTTTATGATTGGTCCCAGTCTAAATAAGCCAAAATTGATCATAATTTGACATTTTTTGATAAAAAAAATTTTTTTTGAAAATTTACGATGTCGATTCTAGAGTGCCAGGACTATACAAAAGAGTGAAATTTTGACCAGGTAAGTCGATATGCATGTATATAGGTCTTTTATGATTGGTCCCAGTCTAAATAAGCCAAAAATGATCATAATTTCACATTTTATGATAAAAAAAAATTTTTTGAAAATTTTCGATGTCGAATCTAGAGTGCCAGGACTATACAAAAGATTGAACTTTTGATCCAGGTAAGTCGATATGCATATATATAGGTCTTTTATGATTGGTTCCAGACTAAATAAGCCAAAAATGATCATAATTTGACATTTTTTGATAGAGAAAAAATTATTTGAAAATTTTCGATGTCGAATCTAGAGTGCCAGGACTATAAAAAAGAGTGAAATTTTGATCCAGGTAAGTCGATATGCATATATATAGGTCTTTTATGATTGGTCCTAGTCTAAATAAGCCAAAAATGATCATAATTTGACATTTCTTGATAAAAAAATTTTTTTTTGAAAATTTTCGATGTCGAATCTAGAGTGCCAGGTTTATACAATAGAGTGAAATTTTGATCCAGGTAAGTCGATTTGCATATATATAGGTCTTTTATGATTGGTCCCAGTCTAAATAAGCCAAAATTGATCATAATTTGACATTTTTTGATAAAAAAAATTTTTTTTGAAAATTTACGATGTCGATTCTAGAGTGCCAGGACTATACAAAAGAGTGAAATTTTGACCAGGTAAGTCGATATGCACATATATAGGTCTTTTATGATTGGTCCCAGTCTAAATAAGCCAAAAATGATCATAATTTTACATTTTATGATAAAAAAAATTTTTTGAAAATTTTCGATGTCGAATCTAGAGTGCCAGGACTATAAAAAGATTGAAATTTTGATCCAGGTAAGTCGATATGCATATATATAGGTCTTTTATGATTGGTCCCAGTCTAAATAAGCCAAAAATAATCATAATTTTACATTTTATGATAAAAAAAATTTTTTGAAAATTTTCGATGTCGAATCTAGAGTGCCAGGACTATACAAAAGATTGAAATTTTGATCCAGGTAAGTCGATATGCATATATATAGGTCTTTTATGATTGGTTCCAGTCTAAATAAGCCAAAAATGATCATAATTTGACATTTTTTGATAAAAAAAAAATTTTTCGAAAATTTTCGATGTCGAATCTAGAGTGCCAGGACTATACAAAAGAGTGAACTTTGGAGCCAGGTAAGTCGATATGCATATATATAGGTCTTTTATGATTGGTTCCAGTCTAAATAAGCCAAAAATGATCATAATTTGACATTTTTTGATAAAAAAAAAATTTTTCGACAATTTTCGATGTCGAATCTAGAATGCCAGGACTATACAAAGAGTGAAATTTTGATCCAGGTAAGTCGATATGCATATATTTAGGTCTTTTATAAAGGGTCCCAGTCTAAATAAGCCAAAAATGATCATAATTTGACATTTTTTGATAAAAAAATTTTTCGAAAATTTTCGATGTCGAATCTAGAATGCCAGGACTATACAAAAGAGTGAACTTTTGATCCAGGTAAGTCGATATGCATATCTATAGGTCTTTTATGATTGGTTCCAGTCTAAATAAGCCAAAAATGATCATAATTTGACATTTTTTGATAAAAAAAAATTTTTTCGAAAATTTTCGATGTCGAATCTAGAATGCCAGGACTATACAAAGAGTGAAATTTTGATCCAGGTGAGTCGATATGCATATATTTAGGTCTTTTATGATTGGTCCCAGTCTAAATAAGCCAAAAATGATCATAATTTGACATTTTTTGATAAAAAAAAAATTTTTTGAAAATTTTCGATGTCGAATCTAGAGTGCCAGGACTATACAAAAGAGTGAACTTTTGATCCAGGTAAGTCGATATGCATATATTTAGGTCTTTTAAGATTGGTCCCAGTCTAAATAAGCCAAAAATGATCATAATTTGACATTTTTTGATAAAAAAAATATTTTTCGAAAATTTTCGATGTCGAATCTAGAGTGCCAGGACTATACAAAAGAGTGAACTTTTGATCCAGGTAAGTCGATATGGATATATTAAGGTCTTTTATGATTGTTTCCAGTCTAAATAAGCCAAAAATGATCATAATTTGACATTTTTTGTTAAAAAAAAAAATAATTTTTTGAAAATTTTCGATGTCGAATCTAGAGTGCCAGGACTATACAAAAGAGTGAAATTTTGATCCAGGTAAGTCGATATGCATAAATATAGGTCTTTTATGATTGGTGCCAGTCTAAATAAGCCAAAAATGACCATAATTTGACATTTTTTGATAAAAAAAAATTTTTTGAAAATTTTCGATGTCGAATCTAGAGTGCCAGGACTATACAAAAGATTGAAATTTTGATCCAGGTAAGTCGATATGCATATATATAGGTTTTTTATGATTGGGGCTAGTCTAAATAAGCCAAAAATGATCCTAATTTGACAATTTTTGATAAAAAAAAAATTTTTTTGAAAATTTTCGATGTCGAATCTAGAGTGCCATGTTTATACAAAAGAGGGAAATTTTGATCCAGGTAAGTCGATATGCATATATATAGGTCTTTTATGATTGGTCCCAGTCTAAATAAGCCAAAATTGATCATAATTTGACTTTTTTTTTTTTTTAAAATTTTTTGAAAATTTATAGGTCTTTTATGATTGGTTCCAGTCTAAATAAGCCAAAAATGATCATAATTTGACATTTTTTGATAAAAAAAAAGTTTTTTGAAAATTTTCGATGTCGAATCTAGAGTGCCGGGACTATACAAAAGAGTGAAATTTTGATCCAGGTAAGTCGATATGCATATATATAATTCTTTTATGATTGGTCCCAGTCTAAATAAGCCAAAAATGATCATAATTTCACATTTTATGATAAAAAAAAATTTTTTGAAAATTTTCGATGTCGAATCTAGAGTGCCAGGACTATACAAAAGATTGAAATTTTGATCCAGGTAAGTCGATATGCATATATATAGGTCTTTTATGATTGGTCCCAGTCTAAATAAGCCAAAAATGATCATAATTTGACAATTTTTGATAAAAAAAAAATTTTTTTGAAAATTTTCGATGTCGAATCTAGAGTGCCAGGTTTATACAAAAGAGTGAAATTTTGATCCAGGTTAGTCGATATGCATATATATAGGTCTTTTATGATTGGTTGCAGTCTAAATAAGCCAATAATGATCATAATTTGACATTTTTTGATAAAAAAAAAGTTTTTTGAAAATTTTCGATGTCGAATCTAGAGTGCCGGGACTAAACAAAAGAGTGAAATTTTGATCCAGGTAAGTCGATATGCATATATATAGGTCTTTTATTATTGGTCCCAGTCTAAATAAGCCAAAAATGATCATAATTTCACATTTTATGATAAAAAAAAATTTTTTGAAAATTTTCGATGTCGAATCTAGAGTGCCAGGACTATACAAAATATTGAAATTTTGATCCAGGTAAGTCGATATGCATATATATAGGTCTTTAATGATTGGTTCCAGTCTAAATAAGCCAAAAATGATCATAATTTGACATTTTATGATAAAAAAAAATTTTTTTGAAAATTTTCGATGTCGAATCTAGAGTGCCAGGACTATTCAAAAGAGTGAAATTTTGATCCAGGTAAGTTGATATGCATATATATAGGTCTTTTATGATTGGTTCCAGTCTAAATAAGCCAAAAATGATCATAATTTGACATTTTTTGATAAAAAAAAAGTTTTTTGAAAATTTTCGATGTCGAATCTAGAGTGCCGGGACTATACAATAGAGTGAAATTTTGATCCAGGTAAGTCGATATGCATATATATAATTCTTTTATGATTGGTCCCAGTCTAAATAAGCCAAAAATGATCATAATTTCACATTTTATGACAAAAAAAAATTTTTTGAAAATTTTCGATGTCGAATCTAGAGTGCCAGGACTATAGAAAAGAGTGAAATTTTGATCCAGGTAAGTCGATATGCATAAATATAGGTATTTTATGATTGGTGCCAGTCTAAATAAGCCAAAAATGACCATAATTTGACATTTTTTGATAAAAAAAAATTTTTTGAAAATTTTCGATGTCGAATCTAGAGTGCCAGGACTATACAAAAGAGTGAAATTTTGATCCAGGTAAGTCGATATGCATATATATAGGTCTTTTATGATTGGTCCCAGTCTAAATAAGCCAAAAATGATCATAATTTGACATTTTTTGATAAAAAAAAAATTTTTTGAAAATTTTCGATGTCGAATCTAGAGTGCCAGGACTATACAAAAGAGTGAAATTTTGATCCAGGTAAGTCGATATGCATATATATAGGTCTTTTATGATTGGTCCCAGTCTAAATAAGCCAAAAATGATCATAATTTCACATTTTATGATAAAAAAAAAATTTTTTGAAAATTTTCGATGTCGCATCTAGAGTGCCAGGACTATACAAAAGATTGAAATTTTGATCCAGGTAAGTTGATATGCATATATATAGGTTTTTTATGAATATGGCTAGTCTAACTAAGCCAAAAATGATCATAATTTGATATTTTATGATAAAAAAAAATTTTTTTGAAAATTTTCGATGTCGAATTTAGAGTGTCAGTACTATACAAAAGATTGAAATTTTGATCCAGGTAAGTCGATATGCATATATATAGGTCTTTTATGATTGGTTCCAGTCTAAATAAGCCAAAAATGATCATAATTAGACATTTTTTGATAAAAAAAAAGTTTTTTGAAAATTTTCGATGTCGAATCTAGAGTGCCAGGACTATACAAAAGAGTGAAATTTTGATCCAGGTAAGTCGATATGGATATATATAGGTCCTTTATGATTGGTTCCAGTCTAAATAAGCCAAAAATGATCATAATTTGACATTTTTTGTTAAAAAAAAAAATAATTATTTGAAAATTTTCGATGTCGAATCTAGAGTGCCAGGACTATACAAAAGAGTGAAATTTTGATCCAGGTAAGTCGAAATGCATAAATATGGGTCTTTTATGATTGGTCCCAGTCTAAATAAGCCAAAAATGACCATAATTTGACATTTTTTGATAAAAAAATTTTTTTTGAAAATTTTCGATGTCGAATCTAGAGTGCCAGGACTATACAAAAGAGTGAAATTTTGATCCAGGTAAGTCGATATGCATATATATATAGGTCTTTTATGATTGGTCCCAGTCTAAATAAGCCAAAAATGATCATAATTTGACATTTTTTGATAAAAAAAAAATTTTTTGAAAATTTTCGATGTCGAATCTAGAGTGCCAAGACTATACAAAAGAGTGAAATTTTGATCCAGGTAAGTCTATATGCATATATATAGGTCTTTTATGATTGGTTCCAGTCTGAATAAGCCAAAAATAATCATAATTTGACAATTTTTGATTAAAAAAAAATTTTTTTGAAAATTTTCGATGTCGAATCTAGAGTGCCAGGTTTATACAAAAGAGTGAAATTTTGATCCAGGTAAGTCGATATGCATATATTTAGGTCTTTTATGATTGGTTCCAGTCTAAATAAGCCAAAAATGATCATAATTTGACATTTTTTGATAAAAAAAAATTTTTTGAAAATTTTCGATGTCGAATCTAGAGTGCCAGGACTATACAAAAGAGTGAAATTTTGATCCAGGTAAGTCGATATGCATATATATAGGTCTTATATGATTGGTCCCAGTCTAAATAAGCCAAAAATGATCATAATTTGACATTTTATTATAAAAAAAAAATTTTTTTGGAAATTTTTGATGTCGAATCTAGAGTGCCAGGACTATACAAAAGAGTGAAATTTTGATTCAGGTAAGTTGATATGCATATATATAGGTCTTTTATGATTCGTCCCAGTCTAAATAAGCCAAAAATGATCATAATTTGACATTTTATGATAAAAAAAAGTTTTTTGATAATTTTCGATGTCGAATCTAGAGTGCCAGGACTATACAAAAGATTGAAATTTTGATCCAGGTAAGTCGATATGGATATATATAGGTGTTTTATGATTGGTTCCAGTCTAAATAAGCCAAAAATGACCAAAATTTGACATTTTTTGATTAAAAAAAATTTTTTGAAAATTTTCGATGTCGAATCTAGAGTGCCAGGACTATACAAAAGAGTAAAATTTTGATCCAGGTAAGTCGATATGCATATATATAGGTCTTATATGATTGGTCCCAGTCTAAATAAGCCAAAAATGATCATAATTTGACATTTTATGATAAAAAAAAGTTTTTTGATAATTTTCGATGTCGAATCTAGAGTGCCAGGTTCATACAAAAGAGTGAAATTTTGATCCAGGTAAGTCGATATGTTTGAATTTTGGTCTTTAATGATTGGTCCCAGTCTAAATAAGCCAAAAGTGATCATAATTTGACATTTTATGATTTAAAAAAAATTTTTTGAAAATTTTCGATGTCGAATCTAGAGTGCCAGGACTATACAAAAGATTGAAATTTTGATCCAGGTAAGTCGATATGGATATATTTATAGGTGTTTTATGATTGGTTCCAGTCTAAATAAGCCAAAAATGACCATAATTTGACACTTTTTGATTAAAAAAAATTTTTTGAAAATTTTCGATGTCGAATCTAGAGTGCCAGGACTATACAAAAGAGTGAAATTTTGATCCAGGTAAGTCGATATGCATATATATAGGTCTTTTATGATTGGTCCCAGTCTAAATAAGCCAAAAATGATCATAATTTGACATTTTATGATAAAAAAAAATTTTTTGAAAATTTTCGATGTCGAATCTAGAGTGCCAAGACTATACAAAAGATTGAAATTTTGATCCAGGTAAGTCGATATGCATATATATATTTTTGTTATGATTGGGGCTAGTCTAAATAAGCCAAAAGTGATCATAATTTGACATTTTATGATTTAAAAAAAAATTTTTGAAAATTTTCGATGTCGATCAAGAGTGCCAGGACTATACAAAAGATTGAAATTTTGATCCAGGTAAGTCGATATGGATATATATAGGTCTTTTATGATTGGTTCCAGTCTAAATAAGCCAAAAATGACCAAAATTTGACATTTTTTTATTAAAAAAAATTTTTTGAAAATTTTCGATGTCGAATCTAGAGTGCCAGGACTATACAAAAGAGTGAAATTTTGATCCAGGTAAGTCGATATGCATATATATAGGTCTTTTATGATTGGTCCCAGTCTAAATAAGCCAAAAATGATCATAATTTGACATTTTATGATAAAAAAAAAAATTTTTTGAAAATTTTCGATGTCGAATCTAGAGTGCCAAGACTATACAAAAGATTGAAATTTTGATCCAGGTAAGTTGATATGCATATATATATAGGTCTTTTATGATTGGTCCCAGTCTAAATAAGCCAAAAATGAACATAATTTGACATTTTTTGATAAAAAAATTTTTTTTGAAAATTTTCGATGTCGAATCTAGAGTGCCAGGACTATACAAAAGATTGAAATTTTGATCCAGGTAAGTCGATATGCATATATATATTTTTGTTATGATTGGGGCTAGTCTAAATAAGCCAAAAGTGATCATAATTTGACATTTTATGATTTAAAAAAAAATTTTTGAAAATTTTCGATGTCGATCAAGAGTGCCAGGACTATACAAAAGATTGAAATTTTGATCCAGGTAAGTCGATATGGATATATATAGGTCTTTTATGATTGGTTCCAGTCTAAATAAGCCAAAAATGACCAAAATTTGACATTTTTTTATTAAAAAAAATTTTTTGAAAATTTTCGATGTCGAATCTAGAGTGCCAGGACTATACAAAAGAGTGAAATTTTGATCCAGGTAAGTCGATATGCATATATATAGGTCTTTTATGATTGGTCCCAGTCTAAATAAGCCAAAAATGATCATAATTTGACATTTTATGATAAAAAAAAATTTTTTGAAAATTTTCGATGTCGAATCTAGAGTGCCAGGACTATAAAAAAGAGTGAAATTTTGATCCAGGTAAGTCGATATGCATATATATAGGTCTTTTATGATTGGTCCCAGTCTAAAAAGGCCAAAAATGATCATAATTTGACATTTTTTGATAAAAAAATTTTTTTTTGAAAATTTTCGATGTCGAATCTAGAGTGCCAGGACTTTACAAAAGAGTGAAATTTTGATCCAGGTAAGTCGATATGCATATATATATAGGTCTTTTATGATTGGTCCCAGTCTAAATAAGCCAAAAATGATCATAATTTCACATTTTATGATAAAAAAAAGTTTTTTGAAAATTTTCGATGTCGAATCTAGAGTGCCAGGACTATACAAAAGATTGAAATTTTGATCCAGGTAAGTCGATATGCATATATATAGGTTTTTAATGATTGGGGCTAGTCTAAATAAGCCAAAAATGATCATAATTTGACAATTTTTGATAAAAAAAATTTTTTTTTTGAAAAATTTCGATGTCGAATCTAGAGTGCCAGGTTTATACAAAAGAGTGAAATTTTGATCCAGGTAAGTCGATATTCATATATATATAGGTCTTTTATGATTGGTCCCAGTCTAAATAAGCCAAAAATGATCATAATTTGACATTTTTTGATAAAAAAAATTTTTTTTGAAAATTTTCGATGTCGAATCAAGAGTGCCAGGTCTATACAAAAGAGTGAAATTTTGATCCAGGTAAGTCGATATGCATATATTTAGGTCTTTTATGATTGGTCCCAGTCTAAATAAGCCAAAAATGATCATAATTTGACATTATTTGTTTAAAAAAAAATAATTTTTTGAAAATTTTCGATGTCGAATCTAGAGTGCAAGGACAATACAAAAGAGTGAAATTTTGATCCAGGTAAGTCGATATGCATAAATATAGGTCTTTTATGATTGGTGCCAGTCTAAATAAGCCAAAAATGATCATAATTTGACAATTTTTTGATAAAAAAAAAATTTTTTTGAAAATTTTCGATGTCGAATCTAGAGTGCCAGGTTCATACAAAAGAGTGAAATTTTGATCCAGGTAAGTCGATATGTTTGAATTTTGGTCTTTTATGATTGGTCCCAGTCTAAATAAGCCAAAGGTGATCATAATTTGACATTTTATGATTTAAAAAAAATTTTTTGAAAATTTTCGATGTAGAATCTAGAGTGCCAGGACTATACAAAAGAGTGAAATTTTGATCCAGGTAAGCAGATATGCATAAATATAGGTCTTTTATGATTGGTGACAATCTAAATAAGCCAAAAATGACCATAATTTGACATTTTTTTATAAAAAAAAATTGTTTGAAAATTTTCGATGTCGAATCTAGAGTGCCAGGACTATAAAAAAGAGTGAAATTTTGATCCAGGTAAGTCGATATGCATATATATAGGTCTTTTATGATTGGTCCTAGTCTAAATAAGCCAAAAATGATCATAATTTGACATTTTTTGATAAAAAAAATTTTTTTTGAAAATTTTCGATGTCGAATCTAGAGTGCCAGGACTATACAAAAGAGTGAAATTTTGATCCAGGAAAGTCGATATGCATATATATATATAGGTCTTTTATGATTGGTCCCAGTCTAAATAAGCCAAAAATGATCATAATTTCACATTTTATGATAAAAAAAAGTTTTTTGAAAATTTTCGATGTCGAATCTAGAGTGCCAGGACTATACAAAAGATTGAAATTTTGATCCAGGTAAGGCGATATGCATATATATAGGTTTTTAATGATTGGGGCTAGTCTAAATAAGCCAAAAATGATCATAATTTGACAATTTTTGATAAAAAAAAATTTTTTTTGAAAATTTTCGATGTCGAATCTAGAGTGCCAGGTTTATACAATAGAGTCAAATTTGATCCAGGTAAATCGATATGCATATATATAGGTCTTTTATGATTGGTCCCAGTCTAAATAAGCCAAAATTGATCATAATTTGACATTTTTTGATAAAAAAAATTTTTTTTGAAAATTTACGATGTCGATTCTAGAGTGCCAGGACTATACAAAAGAGTGAAATTTTGACCAGGTAAGTCGATATGCATATATATAGGTCTTTTATGATTGGTCCCAGTCTAAATAAGCCAAAAATGATCGAAATTTGACATTTTTTGATAAAAAAAAAGTTTTTTGAAAATTTTCGATGTCGAATCTAGAGATCCAGGACTATACAAAAGAGTGAAATTTTGATCCAGGTTAGTCGATATGCATATATATAGGTCTTTTATGATTGGTCCCAGTCTAAATAAGCCAAAAATGATCATAATTTCACATTTTATGATAAAAAAAAATTTTTTGAAAATTTTCGATGTCGAATCTAGAGTGCCAGGACGACACAAAAGATTTAAATTTTGATCCAGGTAAGTCGATATGCATATATATAGGTCTTTTATGATTGCTCCCAGTCTAAATAAGCCAAAAATGATCATAATTTGACATTTTTTTATAAAAAAAAGGTTTTTGAAAATTTTCGATGTCGAATCTAGAGTGCCAGGACTATACAAAAGAGTGAAATTTTGATCCAGGTAAGTCGATATGCATATATATAGGTCTAATATGATTGGTCCCAGTCTAAAAAAGCCAAAAATTGATCATAATTTCACATTTTATGATAAAAAAAAATTTTTTGAAAATTTTCGATGTCGAATCTAGAGTGCCAGGACTATACAAAAGATTGAAATTTTGATCCAGGTAAGTCGATATGCATATATATATAGGTCTTTTATGATTGGTCCCAGTCTAAATAAGCCAAAAATGATCATAATTTCACATTTTATGATAAAAAAAAGTTTTTTGAAAATTTTCGATGTCGAATCTAGAGTGCCAGGACTATACAAAAGATTGAACTTTTGATCCAGGTAAGTCGATATGCATATATATTGGTCTTTTATGATTGGTTCCAGTCTAAATAAGCCAAAAATGATCATAATTTGACATTTTTTGATAAAGAAAAAATTATTTGAAAATTTTCGATGTCGAATCTAGAGTGCCAGGACTATAAAAAAGAGTGAAATTTTGATCCAGGTAAGTCGATATGCATATATATAGGTCTTTTATGATTGGTCCTAGTCTAAATAAGCCAAAAATGATCATAATTTGACATTTTTTGATAAAAAAATTTTTTTTTGAAAATTTTCGATGTCGAATCTAGAGTGCCAGGACTATACAAAAGAGTGAAATTTTGATCCAGGTAAGTCGATATGCATATATATATAGGTCTTTTATGATTGGTCCCAGTCTAAATAAGCCAAAAATGATCATAATTTCACATTTTATGATAAAAAAAAGTTTTTTGAAAATTTTCGATGTCGAATCTAGAGTGCCAGGACTATACAAAAGATTGAAATTTTGATCCTGGTAAGGCGATATGCATATATATAGGTTTTTAATGATTGGGGCTAGTCTAAATAAGCCAAAAATGGTCATAATTTGACAATTTTTGATAAAAAAAATTTTTTTTTGAAAATTTTCGATGTCGAATCTAGAGTGCCAGGTTTATACAATAGAGTGAAATTTTGATCCAGGTAAGTCGATTTGCATATATATAGGTCTTTTATGATTAGTCCCAGTCTAAATAAGCCAAAATTGATCATAATTTGACATTTTTTGATAAAAAATTTTTTTTTTGAAAATTTACGATGTCGATTCTAGAGTGCCAGGACTATACAAAAGAGTGAAATTTTGACCAGGTAAGTCGATATGCACACATATAGGTCTTTTATGATTGGTCCCAGTCTAAATAAGCCAAAAATGATCATAATTTTACATTTTATGATAAAAAAAATTTTTTGAAAATTTTCGATGTCGAATCTAGAGTGCCAGGACTATACAAAAGATTGAAATTTTGATCCAGGTAAGTCGATATGCATATATATAGGTCTTTTATGATTGGTTCCAGTCTAAATAAGCCAAAAATGATCGAAATTTGACATTTTTTGATAAAAAAAAAGTTTTTTGAAAATTTTCGATGTCGAATCTAGAGATCCAGGACTATACAAAAGAGTGAAATTTTGATCCAGGTAAGTCAATATGCATATATATAGGTCTTTTATGATTGGCCCCAGTCTAAATAAGCCAAAAATGATCATAATTTGACATTTTTTTAAAAAAAAAAGGTTTTTGACAATTTTCGATGTCGAATCTAGAGTGCCAGGACTATACAAAAGAGTGAAATTTTGATCCAGGTAAGTCGATATGCATATATATAGGTCTTTTATGATTGGTCCCAGTCTAAAAAAGCCAAAAATTGATCATAATTTCACATTTTATGATAAAAAAAAATTTTTTGAAAATTTTCGATGTCGAATCTAGAGTGCCAGGACTATACAAAAGATTGAAATTTTGATCCAGGTAAGTCGATATGCTTATATATAGGTCTTTTATGATTGGTCCCAGTCTAAATAAGCCAAAAATGATCATAATTTGACATTTTATGATAAAAAAATTTTTTTTGAAAATTTTCGATGTCGAATCTAGAGTGCCAGGACTATAAAAAAGAGTGAAATTTTGATCCAGGTAAGTCGATATGCATATATATAGATAGGTCTTTTATGATTGGTCCTAGTCTAAATAAGCCAAAAATGATCATAATTTAACATTTTTTGATAAAAAAAATTTTTTTTGAAAATTTTCGATGTCGAATCTAGAGTGCCAGGACTATACAAAAGAGTGAAATTTTGATCCAGGTAAGTCGATATGCATATATATATAGGTCTTTTATGATTGGTCCCAGTCTAAATAAGCCAAAAATGATCATAATTTCACATTTTATGATAAAAAAAAGTTTTTTGAAAATTTTCGATGTCGAATCTAGAGTGCCAGGACTATACAAAAGATTGAAATTTTGATCCAAGTAAGGCGATATGCATATATATAGGTTTTTAATGATTGGGGCTAGTCTAAATAAGCCAAAAATGATCATAATTTGACAATTTTTGATAAAAAAAAATTTTTTTTGAAAATTTTCGATGTCGAATCTAGAGTGCCAGGTTTATACAATAGAGTCAAATTTTGATCCAGGTAAGTCGATATGCATATATATAGGTCTTTTATGATTGGTCCCAGTCTAAATAAGCCAAAATTGATCATAATTTGACATTTTTTGATAAAAAAAATTTTTTTTGAAAATTTACGATGTCGATTCTAGAGTGCCAGGACTATACAAAAGAGTGAAATTTTGACCAGGTATGTCGATATGCATATATATAGGTCTTTTATGATTGGTCCCAGTCTAAATAAGCCAAAAATGATCATAATTTTACATTTTATGATAAAAAAAATTTTTTGAAAATTTTCGATGTCGAATCTAGAGTGCCAGGACTATACAAAAGATTGAAATTTTGATCCAGGTAAGTCGATATGCATATATATAGGTCTTTTATGATTGGTTCCAGTCTAAATAAGCCAAAAATGATCGAAATTTGACATTTTTTGATAAAAAAAGTTTTTTGAAAATTTTCGATGTCGAATCTAGAGATCCAGGACTATACAAAAGAGTGAAATTTTGATCCAGGTTAGTCGATATGCATATATATAGGTCTTTTATGATTGGTCCCAGTCTAAATAAGCCAAAAATGATCATAATTTCACATTTTATGATAAAAAAAAGTTTTTTGAAAATTTTCGATGTCGAATCTAGAGTGCCAGGACTATACAAAAGATTGAACTTTTGATCCAGGTAAGTCGATATGCATATATATAGGTCTTTTATGATTGGTTCCAGACTAAATAAGCCAAAAATGATCATAATTTGACATTTTTTGATAGAGAAAAAATTATTTGAAAATTTTCGATGTCGAATCTAGAGTGCCAGGACTATAAAAAAGAGTGAAATTTTGATCCAGGTAAGTCGATATGCATATATATAGGTCTTTTATGATTGGTCCTAGTCTAAATAAGCCAAAAATGATCATAATTTGACATTTTTTGATAAAAAAATTTTTTTTTGAAAATTTTCGATGTCGAATCTAGAGTGCCAGGTTTATACAATAGAGTGAAATTTTGATCCAGGTAAGTCGATTTGCATATATATAGGTCTTTTATGATTGGTCCCAGTCTAAATAAGCCAAAAACGATCATAATTTTACATTTTATGATAAAAAAAATTTTTTGAAAATTTTCGATGTCGAATCTAGAGTGCCAGGACTATAAAAAGATTGAAATTTTGATCCAGGTAAGTCGATATGCATTTATATAGGTCTTTTATGATTGGTCCCAGTCTAAATAAGCCAAAAATAATCATAATTTTACATTTTATGATAAAAAAAATTTTTTTGAAAATTTTCGATGTCGAATCTAGAGTGCCAGGACTATAAAAAAGAGTGAAATTTTGATCGAGGTAAGTCGATATGCATATATTTAGGTCTTTTATGATTGGTCCCAGTCTAAATAAGCCAAAAATGATCATAATTTCACATTTTATGATAAAAAAAAATTTTTTGAAAATTTTCGATGTCGAATCTAGAGTGCCAGGACTATACAAAAGATTGAAATTTTGATCCAGGTAAGTCGATATGCATATATATAGGTCTTTTATGATTGGTCCCAGTCTAAATAAGCCAAAAGTGATCATAATTTGACATTTTATGATAAAAAAAAATTTTTTGAAAATTTTCGATGTCGAATCTAGAGTGCCAGGACTATACAAAAGATTGAAATTTTGATCCAGGTAAGTCGATATGGATATATTAAGGTCTTTTATGATTGTTTCCAGTCTAAATAAGCCAAAAATGATCATAATTTGACATTTTTTGTTAAAAAAAAAAAAAATTTTTGAAAATTTTCGATGTCGAATTTAGAGTGCCAGGACTATACAAAAGAGTGAAATTTTGATCCAGGTAAGTCGATATGCATATATTTAGGTCTTTTATGATTGGTCCCAGTCTAAATAAGCCAAAAATGATCATAATTTCACATTTTATGATAAAAAAAAATTTTTTGAAAATTTTCGATGTCGAATCTAGAGTGCCAGGACTATACAAAAGATTGAAATTTTGATCCAGGTAAGTCGATATGCATATATATAGGTTTTTTATGATTGGAGCTAGTCTAAATAAGCCAAAAATGATCATAATTTGACATTTTTTGATAAAAAAATTTTTTTTTGAAAATTTTCGATGTCGAATCTAGAGTGCCAGGTTTATACAATAGAGTGAAATTTTGATCCAGGTAAGTCGATTTGCATATATATAGGTCTTTTATGATTGGTCCCAGTCTAAATAAGCCAAAATTGATCATAATTTGACATTTTTTGATAAAAAAAATTTTTTTTGAAAATTTACTATGTCGATTCTAGAGTGCCAGGACTATACAAAAGAGTGAAATTTTGACCAGGTAAGTCGATATGCACATATATAGGTCTTTTATGATTGGTCCCAGTCTAAATAAGCCAAAAACGATCATAATTTTACATTTTATGATAAAAAAAATTTTTTGAAAATTTTCGATGTCGAATCTAGAGTGCCAGGACTATAAATAGATTGAAATTTTGATCCAGGTAAGTCGATATGCATTTATATAGGTCTTTTATGATTGGTCCCAGTCTAAATAAGCCAAAAATAATCATAATTTTACATTTTATGATAAAAAAAATTTTTTTGAAAATTTTCGATGTCGAATCTAGAGTGCCAGGACTATACAAAAGATTGAAATTTTGATCCAGGTAAGTCGATATGCATATATATAGGTCTTTAATGATTGGTTCCAGTCTAAATAAGCCAAAAATGATCATAATTTGACATTTTTTGATAAAAAAAAAAATTATTTGAAAATTTTCGATGTCGAATCTAGAGTGTCAGGACTATACAAAAGAGTGAAATTTTGATCCAGGTATGTCGATATGCATATATAAAGGTCTTTTATGATTGATTCCAGTCTAAATAAGCCAAAAATGATAATAATTTGACATTTTTTGATAAAAAAAAAATTTTTCGAAAATTTTCGATGTCGAATCTAGAGTGCCAGGACTATACAAAAGAGTGAACTTTGGAGCCAGGTAAGTCGATATGCATATATATAGGTCTTTTATGATTGGTTCCAGTCTAAATAAGCCAAAAATGATCATAATTTGACATTTTTTGATAAAAAAAAAATTTTTCGACAATTTTCGATGTCGAATCTAGAATGCCAGGACTATACAAAGAGTGAAATTTTGATCCAGGTAAGTTGATATGCATATATTTAGGTCTTTTATGATTGGTCCCAGTCTAAATAAGCCAAAAATGATCATAATTTGACATTTTTTGATAAAAAAAAAATTTTTCGAGAATTTTCGATGTCGAATCTAGAGTGCCAGGACTATACAAAAGATTGAAATTTTGATCCAGGTAAGTCGATATGGATATATTAAGGTCTTTTATGATTGTGTCCAGTCTAAATAAGCCAAAAATGATCATAATTTGACATTTTTTGTTAAAAAAAAAAAAAATTTTTGAAAATTTTCGATGTCGAATCTAGAGTGCCAGGACTATACAAAAGAGTGAAATTTTGATCCAGGTAAGTCGATATGCATATATATAGGTTTTTTATGATTGGAGCTAGTCTAAATAAGCCAAAAATGATCATAATTTGACATTTTTTGATAAAAAAATTTTTCGAAAATTTTCGATGTCGAATCTAGAATGCCAGGACTATACAAAAGAGTGAACTTTTGATCCAGGTAAGTCGATATGCATATCTATAGGTCTTTTATGATTGGTTCCAGTCTAAATAAGCAAAAAATTATCATAATTTGACATTTTTTGATAAAAAAAAATTTTTTCGAAAATTTTCGATGTCGAATCTAGAATGCCAGGACTATACAAAGAGTGAAATTTTGATCCAGGTGAGTCGATATGCATATATTTAGGTCTTTTATGATTGGTCCCAGTCTAAATAAGCCAAAAATGATCATAATTTGACATTTTTTGATAAAAAAAAAAATTTTTCGAAAATTTTCGATGTCGAATCTAGAGTGCCAGGACTATACAAAAGAGTGAACTTTTGATCCAGGTAAGTCGATATGCATATATTTAGGTCTTTTAAGATTGGTCCCAGTCTAAATAATCCAAAAATGATCATAATTTGACATTTTTTGATAAAAAAAATATTTTTCGAAAATTTTCGATGTCGAATCTAGAGTGCCAGGACTATACAAAAGAGTGAACTTTTGATCCAGGTAAGTCGATATGGATATATTAAGGTCTTTTATGATTGTTTCCAGTCTAAATAAGCCAAAAATGATCATAATTTGACATTTTTTGTTAAAAAAAAAAATAATTTTTTGAAAATTTTCGATGTCGAATCTAGAGTGCCAGGACTATACAAAAGAGTGAAATTTTGATCCAGGTAAGTCGATATGCATAAATATAGGTCTTTTATGATTGGTGCCAGTCTAAATAAGCCAAAAATGACCATAATTTGACATTTTTTGATAAAAAAAAATTTTTTGAAAATTTTCGATGTCGAATCTAGAGTGCCAGGACTATACAAAAGAGTGAAATTTTAATCCAGGTAAGTCGATATGCATATATATAGGTCTTTTATGATTGGTCCCAGTCTAAATAAGCCAAAAATGATCATAATTTCACATTTTATGATAAAAAAAATTTTTTTGAAAATTTTCGATGTCGAATCTAGAGTGCCAGGACTATACAAAAGATTGAAATTTTGATCCAGGTAAGTCGATATGCATATATATAGGTTTTTTATGATTGGGGCTAGTCTAAATAAGCCAAAAATGATCATAATTTGACAATTTTTGATAAAAAAAAAATTTTTTTGAAAATTTTCGATGTCGAATCTAGAGTTCCAGGTTTATACAAAAGAGGGAAATTTTGATCCAGGTAAGTCGATATGCATATATATAGGTCTTTTATGATTGGTCCCAGTCTAAATAAGCCAAAATTGATCATAATTTGACTTTTTTTTTTAAAAAAAATTTTTTGAAAATTTACGATGTCGATTATAGAGTGCCAGGACTATACAAAAGAGTGAAATTTTGATCCAGGTAAGTCGATATGCATATATTTAGGTCTTTTATGATTGGTCCCAGTCTAAATAAGCCAAAAATGATCATAATTTGACATTTTTTGATAAACAAAAAGTTTTTTGAAAATTTTCGATGTCGAATCTAGAGTGCCAGGACTATACAAAAGAGTGAAATTTTGATCCAGGTAAGTCGATATGGATATATATAGGTCCTTTATGATTGGTTCCAGTCTAAATAAGCCAAAAATGATCATAATTTGAAAAATTTTAAAAAAAAAAAAAATAATTATTTGAAAATTTTCGATGTCGAATCTAGAGTGCCAGGACTATACAAAAGAGTGAAATTTTGATCCAGGTAAGTCGATATGCATAAATTTAGGTCTTTTATGATTGGTGCCAGTCTAAATAAGCCAAAAATGACCATAATTTGACATTTTTTGATAAAAAAATTTTTTTTGAAAATTTTCGATGTCGAATCTAGAGTGCCAGGACTATACAAAAGAGTGAAATTTTGATCCAGGTAAGTCGATATGCATATATATATAGGTCTTTTATGATTGGTCCCAGTCTAAATAAGCCAAAAATGATCATAATTTGACATTTTATTATAAAAAAAAAATTTTTTGAAAATTTCGATGTCGAATCTAGAGTGCCAGGACTATACAAAAGATTGTAATTTTGATCCAGGTAAGTCGATATGGATATATATAGTTCTTTTATGATTGGTTCCAGTCTAAATAAGGCAAAAATGATCATAATTTGACATTTTTTGATTTAAAAAAATTTTTTTGAAAATTTTCGATGTCGAATCTAGGACTATACAAAAAGTGAAATTTGGATCCAGGTAAGTCGATATGGATATATATAGGTCCTTTATGATTGGTTCCAGTCTAAATAAGCCAAAAATGATCATAATTTGACATTTTTTGTTAAAAAAAAAAATAATTATTTGAAAATTTTCGATGTCGAATATAGAGTACCAGGACTATACAAAAAAGTGAAATTTTGATCCAGGTAAGTCGATATGCATAAATATAGGTCTTTTATGATTGGTGCCAGTCTAAATAAGCCAAAAAAAAACCATAATTTGACATTTTTTTATAAAAAAATTTTTTTTGAAAATTTTCGATGTCGAATCTAGAGTGCCAGGACTATACAAAAGAGTGAAATTTTGATCCAGGTAAGTCGATATGCATATATATAGTTCTTTTATGATTGGTCCCGTTCAAAATAAGCCAAAAATGATCATAATTTGACATTTTTTGATAAAAAAAAAATTTTTTGAAAATTTTCGATGTCGAATCTAGAGTGCCAGGTTTATGCAAAAGAGTGAAATTTTGATCCAGGTAAGTCGATATGCATATATTTAGGTCTTTTATGATTGGTTCCAGTCTAAATAAGCCAAAAATGATCATAATTTGACATTTTTTGATAAAAAAAAAATTTTTTGAAAATTTTCGATGTCGAATCTAGAGTGCCAGGACTATACAAAAGAGTGAAATTTTGATCCAGGTAAGTCGATATGCATATATATAGGTCTTATATGATTGGTCCCAGTCAAAATAAGCCAAAAATGATCATAATTTGACATTTTATTATAAAAAAAAATTTTTTTGAAAATTTTCGATGTCGAATCTAGAGTGCCAGGACTATACAAAAGAGTGAAATTTTGATTCAGGTAAGTCGATATGCATATATATAGTTCTTTTATGATTGGTCCCAGTCAAAATAAGCCAAAAATGATCATAATTTGACATTTTTTGATAAAAAAAAAATTTTTTGAAAATTTTCGATGTCGAATCTAGAGTGCCAAGACTATACAAAAGAGTGAAATTTTGATCCAGGTAAGTCGATATGCATATATTTAGGTCTTTTATGATTGGTTCCAGTCTAAATAAGCCAAAAATGATCATAATTTGACATTTTTTGTTAAAAAAAAAAAATGATTTTTTGAAAATTTTCGATGTCGAATCTCGAGTGCCCGGACTATACAAAAGACTGAAATTTTGATCTTGGTAAGTCGATATGCATATATATATAGGTTTTTTATGATTGGTCCCAGTCTAAATAAGCCAAAAATGATCATAATTTGACATTTTATGATAAAAAAAATTTTTTTGAAAATTTTCGATGTCGAATCTAGAGTGCCAGGACTATACAAAAGAGTGAAATTTTGATCCAGGTAAGTCGATATGCATATATATAGGTCTTATATGATTGGTCCCAGTCTAAATAAGCCAAAAATGATCATAATTTCACATTTTATGATAAAAAAAAATTTTTTGAAAATTTTCGATGTCGAATCTTGAGTGCCAGGACTATACAAAAGATTGAAATTTCGATCCTGGAAAGTCGATATGCATATATATAGGTTTTTTATGATTGGGGCTAGTCTAAATAAGCCAAAAATGATCATAATTTGAATATTTTTGATAAAAAAAAAATTTTTTTGATAATTTTCGATGTCGAATCTAGAGTGCCAGGTTTATACAAAAGAGTAAAATTTTGATCCAGGTAAGTCGATATGCATATATATAGGTCTTTTATGATTGGTGCCAGTCTAAATAAGCCAAAATTGATCATAATTTGACATTTTTTGAAAAAAAAAAATTTTTTTGAAAATTTACGATGTCGATTCTAGAGTGCCAGGACTATACAAAAGAGTGAAATTTTGATCCAGGTAAGTCGAAATGCATATATATAGGTTTTTTATGATTGGGGCTAGTCTAAATAAGCCAAAAATGATCATAATTTGACAATTTTTTATAAAAAAAAAATTTTTTTGATAATTTTCGATGTCGAATCTAGAGTGCCAGGTTTATACAAAAGAGTGAAGTTTTGATCCAGGTAAGTCGATATGCATATATATAGGTCTTTTATGATTGGTCCCAGTCTAAATAAGCCAAAAATGATCATAATTTGACATTTTTTGATAAAAAAATTTTTTGAAAATTTTCGATGTCGAATCTAGAGTGCCAGGACTATACAAAAGAGTGAAATTTTGATCCAGATAAGTCGATATGCATCTATATAGGTCTTTTATGATTGGTCCTAGTCTAAATAAGCCAAAAATGATCATATTTTTACATTTTTTGATAAAAAAAATTTTTGCCAGGCCTATACAAAAGAGTGAAATTTTGATCCAGGTAAGTCGATATGCATATATATAGGTCTTTTTTTATTGGTTCCAGACTAAATAAGCCAAAAATGATCATAATTTGACATTTTTTGATAAAAAAAAATTTTGCCAGGCCTATACAAAAGAGTGAAATTTTGATCCAGGTAAGTCGATATGCATATATATAGGTCTTTTATGATTGGTCCCAGTCTCAATAAGCCAAAAATGATCATAATTTGACATTTTTTGATAAAAAAATTTTTTGAAAATTTTCGATGTCGAATCTAGAGTGCCAGGACTATAAAAAAGAGTGAAATTTTGATCCAGGTAAGTTGATATGCATATATATAGGTCTTTCATGATTGGTCCCAGTCTAACAAGCCAAAAATGATCATAATTTGACATTTTTTGATAAAAAAAATTTTTTTGAAAATTTTCGATGTCGAATCTTGAGTGCCAGGACTATACAAAAGAGTGAAATTTTGATCCAGGTAAGTCGATATGCATATATATAGGTCTTTTATGATTGGTTCCAGTCTAAATAAGCCAAAAATGATCATAATCTGACATTTTTTTATAAAAAAAATTTTTGCCAGGTCCATACAAAAGAGTGAAATTTTGATCCAGGTAAGTCGATATGCATATATATAGGTCTTTTTTGATTGGTTCCAGACTAAATAAGCCAAAAATGATCATAATTTGACATTTTTTTATGATCATAATTTGACATTTTTTGATAAAAAAAAATTTTTTTGAAAATTTTCGATGTCGAATCTAGAGTGCCAGGGCTATAAAAAAGAGTGAAATTTTGATCCAGATAAGTCGATATGCATCTATATAGGTCTTTTATGATTGGTCCGAGTCTAAATAAGCCAAAACTGATCATAATTTGACATTTTTTTATAAAAAAAAATTTTGCCAGGCCTATACAAAAGAGTGAAATTTTGATCCAGGTAAGTCGATATGCATATATATATAGGTCTTTTATGATTGGTTCCAGTCTAAATAAGCCAAAAATGATCATAATTTGACATTTTTTGATAAAAAAAAATTTTTGTAAAATTTTCGATGTCGAATCTAGAGTGCCAGGACTATACAAAAGAGTAAAATTTTGATCCAGATAAGTCGATATGCATCCATATAGGTCTTTTATGATTGGTCTCAGTCTAAATAAGCCAAAAAAGATCATAATTTGACATTTTTTGATAAAAAAAATTTTTGCCAGGCCTATACAAAAGAGTGAAATTTTGATCCAGGTAAGTCGATATGCATATATATAGGTCTTTTTTGATTGGTTCCAGACTAAATAAGCCAAAAATGATCATAATTTGACTTTTTTGATAAAAAAAAAATTTTTTGAAAATTTTCGATGTCGAATCTAAATGCCAGGACCATAAAAAAGAGTGAATTTTTGATCCAGGTAAGTTGATATGCATATATATAGGTCTTTTATGATTGGTCCCAGTCTAAATAAGCCAAAAATGATCATAATTTGACATTTTTTGATAAAAAAAAGTTTTTTGAAAATTTTCGATGTCGAATCTAGAGTGCCGGGACTATACAAAAGAGTGAAATTTTGATCCAGGTAAGTCGATATGCATATATATATAGGTCATTTATGATTGGTCCCAGTCTAAATAAGCCAAAAATGATCATAATTAGACATTTTTTGATAAAAAAAATTTTTCGAAAATTTTCGATGTCGAATCTAGAGTGCCAGGACTATACAAAAGAGTGAAATTTTGATCTAGGTAAGTCGATATGCATATATATAGGTCTTTTATGATTGGTTGCAGTCTAAATAAGCCAAAAATGATCATAATTTGACATTTTTTTATAAAAAAATTTTTTTTTGAAAATTTTCGATGCCGAATCTAGAGTGCCAGGACTATACAAAAGAGTGAAATTTTGATCCAGGTAAGTCGATATGCATATTTACAGGTCTTTTATGATTGGTCCTAGTTTAAATGAGCCAAAAATGATCATAATTTGACATTTATTGACAACCAAAAAATTTTTGAAAATTTTCGATGTCGAATCTAGTGTGCCAGGACTATACAAAAGAGTGAAAATATGATCCAGGTAAGTCGATATGCATATATATAGGTACTTAATGATTGGTCCCAGTCTACATAAGCCAAAAATGTTCATAATTTAACAATTATTGATAAAAAAAATTTTTTTTTTTTGATAATTTTCGATGTCGAATCTAGAGTGCCAGGACTATACAAAAGAGTGAAATTTTGATCCAGGTAAGTCGAGATGCATATATATAGGTCTTTTATGATTGGTCCCAGTCTAAATAAGCCAAAAATGATCATAATTTGACATTTTTTGATAAAAAAATTTTTCGAAAATTTTCGATGTCGAATCTAGAGTGCCAGGACTATACAAAAGAGTGAAATTTGGTCCAGGTAAGTCAATATGCATATATATAGGTCTTTTATGATTGGTCCCAGTCTAAATAAGCCAAAAATGATCATAATTTAACAATTATTGATAAAAAAAATTTTTTTTTTTTGATAATTTTCGATGTCGAATCTAGAGTGCCAGGACTATACAAAAGAGTGAAATTTTGATCCAGGTAAGTCGATATGTATATATAAAGGTCTTTTATGATTGGTTCCAGTCTAAATAAGCCAAAATGGATAATAATTTGACATTTTTTGAAAAAAAAAAAAATTTCGAAAATTTTCGATGTCGAATCTAGAGTGATAGGACTATACAAAAGAGTGAAATTTGGTCCAGGTAAGTCAATATGCATATATATAGGTCTTTTATGATTGGTCCCAGTCTAAATAAGCCAAAAATGATCATAATTTGACATTTTTTGATAAAAAAAATTTTTTTTGAAAATTTTCGATGTCGAGTCCAGAGTGCCAGGACTATAAAAAAGATTGAAATTTTGATCAAGGTAGGTCGATATGCATTTATATAGGTCTTTTATGATTGATTCCAGTCTAAATAAGCCAAAAATGATCATAATTTGACATGTTTTGATAAAAAAAATTTTTTTTGAAAATTTTCGATGTCGAATCTAGAATGCCAGGACTTTCAAAAGAGTGAAATTTTGATCCAGGTAAGTCGATATGCATATATATAGGTCTTTTAAGATTGGTTCCAGTCTAAATAAGCCAAAAATGATCATAATTTGACATTTTTTCATAAAAAAAAATTTTTCGAAAATTTTCGATGTCGAATCTAGAGTGCCAGAACTATACAAAAGATTGAAATTTTGATCCAGGTTAGTCGATATGCATATATATAGGTCTTTTATGATTGGTTCCAGTCTAAATAAGCCAAAAATGATCATAATTTGACATTTTTTTATAAAAAAATTTTTTTTTGAAAATTTTCAATGCCGAATTTAGAGTGCCAGGACTATACAAAAGAGTGAAATTTTGATCCAGGTAAGTCGATATGCATATATATAGGTCTTTTATGATTGGTCCCAATCTTAATAAGCCAAAAATGATCATAATTTGACATTTTTTGATTAAAAAAAAAATTTTTGAAAATTTTCGATGTCGAATCTAGTGTGCCAGGACTATACAAAAGAGTTAAAATTTGATCCAGGTAAGTCGATATGCATATATATAGGTCTTTAATGATTGGTCCCAGTCTAAATAAGCCAAAAATGATCATAATTTGACATTTTTTGATAAAAAAAAGGTTTTTTTTGGATAATTTTCGATGTCGAATCTAGAGTGCCAGGACTATACAAAAGAGTGAAATTTTGATCCAGGTAAGTCGATATGCATATATATAGGTCTTTTATGATTGGTTCCAGTCTAAATAAGCCAAAAATGATCATAATTTGACATTTTTTTTATAAAAAAAAATTGTTTTGAAAATTTTCGATGCCGAATCTAGAGTGCCACGACTATACAAAAGAGTGAAATTTTGATCCAGGTAAGTCGATATGCATATTTACAGATCTTTTATGATTGGTCCCAGTCTAAATAAGCCAAAAATGATCATAATTTGACATTTTTTGACAAAAAAAAATTTTTCGAAAATTATCGATGTCGAATCTAGTGTGCCAGGACTATACAAAAGAGTGAAATTTTGATCCAGGTAAGTCGATATGCATATATATAGGTCTTTTAAGATTGGTTCCAGTCTAAATAAGCAAAAATGATCATAATTTGACATTTTTTATAAAAAAAAAAATTTTCGAAAATTTTCGATGTCGAATCTAGAGTGCCAGGACTATACAAAAGAGTGAAATTTTGATCCAGGTAAGTCGATATGCATATAAATAGGTCTTTTATGATTGGTCCTAGTCTAAATAAGCCAAAAATGATCAAAATTTGACATTTTTTGATAAAAAAAAATTTTTTGAAAATTTTCGATGTCGACTCTAGAGTGCCAGGACTATACAAAAGAGTGAAATTTTGATCCAGGTAAGTCGATATTCATATATATAGGTCTTTTATGATTGGTCCCAGTCTAAATAAGCCAAAAATGATCATAATTTGACATTTTTTGATAAAAAAAATTTTTTTGAAAATTTTCGATGTCGAATCTAGAGTGCCAGGACTATACAAAAGAGTGAAATTTTGATCCAGGTAAGTCGATATGCATATATATTGGTCTTTTATGATTGGTGCCAGTCTAAATAAGCCAAAAATGATCATAATTTGACATTTTTTGATAAAAAAAGTTTTTTGAAAATTTTCGATGTCGAATCTAGAGTGCCAGGACTATACAAAAGAGTAAAATTTTGATCCAAATAAGTCGATATGCATATATATAGGTCTTTTATGATTGGTCCCAATCTAAATAAGCCAAAAATGATCATAATTTGACATTTTTTGATTAAAAAAAAAATTTTTGAAAATTTTCGATGTCGAATCTAGTGTGCCAGGACTATACAAAAGAGTGAAATTTTGATCCAGGTAAGTCGATATGCATATATATATATATAGGTTTTTTATGATTGGTCCCAGTCTAAATAAGCTAAAAATGATCATAATTTGACATTTTTTGATAAAAAAAATGTTTTTTTTTTGATAATTTTCGATGTCGAATCTAGAGTGCCAGGACTATACAAAAGAGAGAAATTTTGATCCAGGTAAGTCGATATGCATATATATTGGTCTTTTATGATTGGTGCCAGTCTAAATAAGCCAAAAATGATCATAATTTGACATTTTTTGATAAAAAAAGTTTTTTGAAAATTTTCGATGTCGAATCTAGAGTGCCAGGACTATACAAAAGAGTAAAATTTTGAACCAAATAAGTCGATATGCATATATATAGGTCTTTTATGATTGGTCCCAGTCTAAATAAGCCAAAAATGATCATAATTTGGCATTTTTTGATAAAAAAAATTTTTCGAAAATTTTCGATGTCGAATCTAGAGTGCCAGGACTATACAAAAGAGTGAAATTTTGATCTAGGTTAGTCGATATGCATATCTATAGGTCTTTTATGATTGGTCCCAGTCTAAATAAGCTAAAAATGATCATAATTTGACATTTTTTGATAAAAAAAATTTTTTTGAAAATTTTCGATGTCGAATCTAGAGTGCCAGGACTATACAAAAGAGTGAAATTTTGATCCAGGTAAGTCGATATGCATATATATTGGTCTTTTATGATTGGTGCCAGTCTAAATAAGCCAAAAATGATCATAATTTGACATTTTTTGATAAAAAAAGTTTTTTGAAAATTTTCGATGTCGAATCTAGAGTGCCAGGACTATACAAAAGAGTAAAATTTTGATCCAAATAAGTCGATATGCATATATATAGGTCTTTTATGATTGGTCCCAATCTAAATAAGCCAAAAATGATCATAATTTGACATTTTTTGATTAAAAAAAAAATTTTTGAAAATTTTCGATGTCGAATCTAGTGTGCCAGGACTATACAAAAGAGTGAAATTTTGATCCAGGTAAGTCGATATGCATATATATATATAGGTCTTTTATGATTGGTCCCAGTCTAAATAAGCTAAAAATGATCATAATTTGACATTTTTTGATAAAAAAAATGTTTTTTTTTTTGATAATTTTCGATGTCGAATCTAGAGTGCCAGGACTATACAAAAGAGAGAAATTTTGATCCAGGTAAGTCGATATGCATATATATTGGTCTTTTATGATTGGTGCCAGTCTAAATAAGCCAAAAATGATCATAATTTGACATTTTTTGATAAAAAAAGTTTTTTGAAAATTTTCGATGTCGAATCTAGAGTGCCAGGACTATACAAAAGAGTAAAATTTTGAACCAAATAAGTCGATATGCATATATATAGGTCTTTTATGATTGGTCCCAGTCTAAATAAGCCAAAAATGATCATAATTTGGCATTTTTTGATAAAAAAAATTTTTCGAAAATTTTCGATGTCGAATCTAGAGTGCCAGGACTATACAAAAGAGTGAAATTTTGATCTAGGTTAGTCGATATGCATATCTATAGGTCTTTTATGATTGGTCCCAGTCTAAATAAGCTAAAAATGATCATAATTTGACATTTTTTGATAAAAAAAATGTTTTTTTTTGATAATTTTCGATGGCGAATCTAGAGTGCCAGGACTATAAAAAAGAGTGAAATTTTGATCCAGGTAAGTCGATATGCATATATATAGGTCTTTTATGATTGGTTCCAGTCTAAATAAGCCAAAAATGATCATAATTTGACATTTTTTTTATAAAAAAATTTTTTTTTGAAAATTTTCGATGCCGAATCTAAAGTGCCAGGACTGTACAAAAGAGTGAAATTTTGATCCAGGTAAGTCGATATGCATATTTACAGACCTTTTATGATTGGTCCCAGTCTAAATAAGCCAAAATGATCATAATTTGACATTTTTTGACAAAAAAAAAAATTTTTGAAAATTTTCGATGTCGAATCTAGTGTGTCAGGACTATACAAAAGAGTGAAAATTTGATTCAGGTAAGTCGATATGCATATATAAAGGTCTTTAATGATTGGTCCCAGTCTAAATAAGCAAAAAATGATCATAATTTGACATTTATTGATAAAAAAAATTTTTTTTTTTTGATAATTTTCGATGTCGAATCTAGAGTGCCAGGACTATACAAAAGAGTGAAATTTTGATCCAGGTAAGTCGAGATGCATATATATAGGTCTTTTATGATTGGTCCCAGTCTAAATAAGCCAAAAATGATCATAATTTGACATTTTATGATAAAAAAAATTTTTTTTGAAAATTTTCGATGTCGAATCTAGAGTGCCAGGACTATAAAAAAGAGTGAAATTTTGATCAAGGTAAGTCGATATGCATATATATAGGTCTTTTATGATTGATTCCAGTCTAAATAAGCCAAAAATGATCATAATTTGACATGTTTTGATAAAAAATTTTTTTTTTGAAAATTTTCGATGTCGAATCTAGAATGCCAGGACTATACAAAAGAGTGAAATTTTGATCCAGGTAAGTCGATATGCATATATATAGGTCTTTTATGATTGGTTCCAGTCTAAATAAGCCAAAAATGATCATAATTTGACATTTTTTCATAAAAAAAAAATTTTTCGAAAATTTTCGATGTCGAATCTAGAGTGCCAGAACTATACAAAAGATTGAAATTTTGATCCAGGTTAGTCGATATGCATATATATAGGTCATTTATGATTGGTTCCAGTCTAAATAAGCCAAAAATGATCATAATTTGACATTTTTTTATAAAAAAAATTTTTTTTGAAAATTTTCAATGCCGAATCTAGAGTGCCAGGACTATACAAATGAGTGAAATTTTGATTCAGGTAAGTCGATATGCATATATATAGGTCTTTTATGATTGGTTCCAGTCTAAATAAGCCAAAAATGATCATAATTTGACATTTTTTCATAAAAAAAAAATTTTTCGAAAATTTTCGATGTCGAATCTAGAGTGCCAGAACTATACAAAAGATTGAAATTTTGATCCAGGTTAGTCGATATGCATATATATAGGTCATTTATGATTGGTCCCAGTCTAAATAAGCCAAAAATGATTATAATTTGACATTTTTTGATAAAAAAAATGTTTTTTTTTGATAATTTTCGATGTCGAATCTAGAGTGCCAGGACTATAGTGAGACTATGTGAGACTATAGTGAGGACTAGAGTGAAATTTTGATCCAGGTAAGTCGATATGCATATATATAGGTCTTTTATGATTGGTTCCAGTCTACATAAGCCAAAAATGATCATAATTTGACATTTTTTTATAAAAAAATTTTTTTTTGAAAATTTTCGATGCCGAATCTAAAGTGCCAGGACTGTACAAAAGAGTGAAATTTTGATCCAGGTAAGTCGATATGCATATTTACAGATCTTTTATGATTGGTCCCAGTCTAAATAAGCCAAAAATGATCATAATTTGACATTTTTTGATAAAAAAATTTTTCGAAAATTTTCGATGTCGAATCTAGAGTGCCAGGACTATACAAAAGATTGAAATTTTGATCCAGGTAAGTCGAAATGCATATATATAGGTCTTTTATGATTGGTTCCAGTCTAAATAAGCCAAAAATGATCATAATTTGACATTTTTTGATAAAAAAATTTTTCGAAAATTTTCGATGTCGAATCTAGAGTGCCAGGACTATACAAAAGAGTGAAATTTTGATCCAGGTAAGTCGATATGCATATATATATAGGTCTTTTATGATTGGTGCCAGTCTAAATAAGCCAAAAATGATCATAATTAGACATTTTTTGATAAAAAAAGTTTTTTGAAAATTTTCGATGTCGAATCTAGAGTGCCAGGACTATACAAAAGAGTGAAATTTTGATCCAGGTAAGTCGATATGCATATATATAGGTTTTTTATGATTGGTCCCAGTCTAAATAAGCCAAAAATGATCATAATTTTACATTTTATGATAAAAAAAATTTTTTGAAAATTTTCGATGTCGAATCTATAGTGCCAGGACTATACAAAAGATTGAAATTTTGATCCAGGTAAGTCGAAATGCATATATATAGGTCTTTTATGATTGGTTCCAGTCTAAATAAGCCAAAAATGATCATAATTTGACATTTTATGATAAAAAAAATTTTTTTGAAAATTTTCGATGTCGAATCTAGAGTGCCAGGACTATAAAAAAGAGTGAAATTTTGATCCAGGTAAGTCGATATGCATATATATAGGTCTTTTATGATTAGTCCCAGTCTAAATAAGCCAAAAATGATCATAATTTGACATTTTTTGATAAAAAAAATTTTTTTTGAAAATTTTCGATGTCGAATCTAGAGTGCCAGGACTATACAAAAGAGTGAAATTTTGATCCAGGTAAGTCGATATGCATATATATATAGGTCTTTTATGATTGGTCCCAGTCTAAATAAGCCAAAAATGATCATAATTTCACATTTTATGATAAAAAAAAGTTTTTTGAAAATTTTCGATGTCGAATCTAGAGTGCCAGGACTATACAAAAGATTGAAATTTTGATCCAGGTAAGTCGATATGCATATATATAGGTTTTTAATGATTGGGGCTAGTCTAAATAAGCCAAAAATGATCATAATTTGACATTTTTTGATAAAAAAAAGTTTTTTGAAAATTTTCGATATCGAATCTAGAGTGCCAGGACTATAAAAAAGAGTGTAATTTTGATCAAGGTAAGTCGATATGCATATATATAGGTCTTTTATGATTGGTTCCAGTCTAAATAAGCCAAAAATAATCATAATTTGACATTTTTTGATAAAAAAAATTTTTTTTGAAAATTTTCGATGTCGATTCTAGAATGCCAGGACTATACAAAAGAGTGAAATTTTGATCCAGGTATGTCGATATGCTTATATATAGGTCTTTAATGATTTGACCCAGTCTAAATAAGCCAAAAATGATCAAAATTGGACATTTTTTTATAAAAAAATTTTTTTTGAAAAATTTCGATGCCGAATCTAGAGTGCCGGGACTATACAAAAGAGTGAAATTTTGATCCAGGTAAGTCGATATGCATATATATAGGTCTTTTATGATTGGTCCCAGTCTATATAAGCCAAAAATGATCATAATTTGACATATTTTTATAAAAAAAATTTTTTTTGAAAATTTTCAATGCCGAATTTAGAGTGCCAGGACTATACAAAAGAGTGAAATTTTGATCCAGGTAAGTCGATATGCATATATATAGGTCTTTTATGATTGGTTCCAGTCTAAATAAGCCAAAAATGATCATAATTTGACATTTTTTTATAAAAAAAAATTTTTTTGAAAATTTTCAATGCCGAATTTAGAGTGCCAGGACTATAAAAAAGATTGAAATTTTGATCAAGGTAGGTCGATATGCATATATATAGGTCTTTTATGATTGATTCCAGTCTAAATAAGCCAAAAATGATCATAATTTGACATTTTTTCATAAAAAAAAATTTTTCGAAAATTTTCGATGTCGAATCTAGAGTGCCAGAACTATACAAAAGATTGAAATTTTGATCCAGGTTAGTCGATATGCATATATATAGGTCTTTTATGATTGGTTCCAGTCTAAATAAGCCAAAAATGATCATAATTTGACATTTTTTTATAAAAAAATTTTTTTTGAAAATTTTCAATGCCGAATTTAGAGTGCCAGGACTATACAAAAGAGTGAAATTTTGATCCAGGTAAGTGGATATGCATATATATAGGTCTTTTATGATTGGTCCCAATCTAAATAAGCCAAAAATGATCATAATTTGACATTTTTTGATTAAAAAAAAAATTTTTGAAAATTTTCGATGTCGAATCTAGTGTGCCAGGACTATACAAAAGAGTGAAAATTTGATCCAGGTAAGTCGATATGCATATATATAGGTCTTTTATGATTGGTTCCAGTCTAAATAAGCCAAAAATGATCATAATTTGACATTTTTTCATAAAAAAAAAATTTTTCGAAAATTTTCGATGTCGAATCTAGAGTGCCAGAACTATACAAAAGATTGAAATTTTGATCCAGGTTAGTCGATATGCATATATATAGGTCATTTATGATTGGTTCCAGTCTAAATAAGCCAAAAATGATCATAATTTGACATTTTTTTATAAAAAAAATTTTTTTTGAAAATTTTCAATGCCGAATCTAGAGTGCCAGGACTATACAAATGAGTGAAATTTTGATTCAGGTAAGTCGATATGCATATATATAGGTCTTTTATGATTGGTCCCAATCTAAATAAGCCAATAATGATCATAATTTGACATTTTTTGATTAAAAAAAAATTTTTTGAAAATTTTCGATGTCGAATCTAGTGTGCCAGGACTATACAAAAGAGTGAAAATTTGATCCAGGTAAGTCGATATGCATATATATAGGTCTTTAATGATTGGTCCCAGTCTAAATAAGCCAAAAATGATTATAATTTGACATTTTTTGATAAAAAAAATGTTTTTTTTTGATAATTTTCGATGTCGAATCTAGAGTGCCAGGACTATAGTGAGACTATGTGAGACTATAGTGAGGACTAGAGTGAAATTTTGATCCAGGTAAGTCGATATGCATATATATAGGTCTTTTATGATTGGTTCCAGTCTACATAAGCCAAAAATGATCATAATTTGACATTTTTTTATAAAAAAATTTTTTTTTGAAAATTTTCGATGCCGAATCTAAAGTGCCAGGACTGTACAAAAGAGTGAAATTTTGATCCAGGTAAGTCGATATGCATATTTACAGATCTTTTATGATTGGTCCCAGTCTAAATAAGCCAAAAATGATCATAATTTGACATTTTTTGATAAAAAAATTTTTCGAAAATTTTCGATGTCGAATCTAGAGTGCCAGGACTATACAAAAGATTGAAATTTTGATCCAGGTAAGTCGAAATGCATATATATAGGTCTTTTATGATTGGTTCCAGTCTAAATAAGCCAAAAATGATCATAATTTGACATTTTTTGATAAAAAAATTTTTCGAAAATTTTCGATGTCGAATCTAGAGTGCCAGGACTATACAAAAGAGTGAAATTTTGATCCAGGTAAGTCGATATGCATATATATATAGGTCTTTTATGATTGGTGCCAGTCTAAATAAGCCAAAAATGATCATAATTAGACATTTTTTGATAAAAAAAGTTTTTTGAAAATTTTCGATGTCGAATCTAGAGTGCCAGGACTATACAAAAGAGTGAAATTTTGATCCAGGTAAGTCGATATGCATATATATAGGTTTTTTATGATTGGTCCCAGTCTAAATAAGCCAAAAATGATCATAATTTTACATTTTATGATAAAAAAAATTTTTTGAAAATTTTCGATGTCGAATCTATAGTGCCAGGACTATACAAAAGATTGAAATTTTGATCCAGGTAAGTCGAAATGCATATATATAGGTCTTTTATGATTGGTTCCAGTCTAAATAAGCCAAAAATGATCATAATTTGACATTTTATGATAAAAAAAATTTTTTTGAAAATTTTCGATGTCGAATCTAGAGTGCCAGGACTATAAAAAAGAGTGAAATTTTGATCCAGGTAAGTCGATATGCATATATATAGGTCTTTTATGATTAGTCCCAGTCTAAATAAGCCAAAAATGATCATAATTTGACATTTTTTGATAAAAAAAATTTTTTTTGAAAATTTTCGATGTCGAATCTAGAGTGCCAGGACTATACAAAAGAGTGAAATTTTGATCCAGGTAAGTCGATATGCATATATATATAGGTCTTTTATGATTGGTCCCAGTCTAAATAAGCCAAAAATGATCATAATTTCACATTTTATGATAAAAAAAAGTTTTTTGAAAATTTTCGATGTCGAATCTAGAGTGCCAGGACTATACAAAAGATTGAAATTTTGATCCAGGTAAGTCGATATGCATATATATAGGTTTTTAATGATTGGGGCTAGTCTAAATAAGCCAAAAATGATCATAATTTGACATTTTTTGATAAAAAAAAGTTTTTTGAAAATTTTCGATATCGAATCTAGAGTGCCAGGACTATAAAAAAGAGTGTAATTTTGATCAAGGTAAGTCGATATGCATATATATAGGTCTTTTATGATTGGTTCCAGTCTAAATAAGCCAAAAATAATCATAATTTGACATTTTTTGATAAAAAAAATTTTTTTTGAAAATTTTCGATGTCGATTCTAGAATGCCAGGACTATACAAAAGAGTGAAATTTTGATCCAGGTATGTCGATATGCTTATATATAGGTCTTTAATGATTTGACCCAGTCTAAATAAGCCAAAAATGATCAAAATTGGACATTTTTTTATAAAAAAATTTTTTTTGAAAAATTTCGATGCCGAATCTAGAGTGCCGGGACTATACAAAAGAGTGAAATTTTGATCCAGGTAAGTCGATATGCATATATATAGGTCTTTTATGATTGGTCCCAGTCTATATAAGCCAAAAATGATCATAATTTGACATATTTTTATAAAAAAAATTTTTTTTGAAAATTTTCAATGCCGAATTTAGAGTGCCAGGACTATACAAAAGAGTGAAATTTTGATCCAGGTAAGTCGATATGCATATATATAGGTCTTTTATGATTGGTTCCAGTCTAAATAAGCCAAAAATGATCATAATTTGACATTTTTTTATAAAAAAAAATTTTTTTGAAAATTTTCAATGCCGAATTTAGAGTGCCAGGACTATAAAAAAGATTGAAATTTTGATCAAGGTAGGTCGATATGCATATATATAGGTCTTTTATGATTGATTCCAGTCTAAATAAGCCAAAAATGATCATAATTTGACATTTTTTCATAAAAAAAAATTTTTCGAAAATTTTCGATGTCGAATCTAGAGTGCCAGAACTATACAAAAGATTGAAATTTTGATCCAGGTTAGTCGATATGCATATATATAGGTCTTTTATGATTGGTTCCAGTCTAAATAAGCCAAAAATGATCATAATTTGACATTTTTTTATAAAAAAAATTTTTTTTGAAAATTTTCAATGCCGAATTTAGAGTGCCAGGACTATACAAAAGAGTGAAATTTTGATCCAGGTAAGTCGATATGCATATATATAGGTCTTTTATGATTGGTCCCAATCTAAATAAGCCAAAAATGATCATAATTTGACATTTTTTGATTAAAAAAAAAATTTTTGAAAATTTTCGATGTCGAATCTAGTGTGCCAGGACTATACAAAAGAGTGAAAATTTGATCCAGGTAAGTCGATATGCATATATATAGGTCTTTAATGATTGGTCCCAGTCTAAATAAGCCAAAAATGATCATAATTTGACATTTTTTGATAAAAAAAATGTTTTTTTTTGATAATTTTCGATGTCGAATCTAGAGTGCCAGGACTATACAAAAGAGTGAAATTTTGATCCAGGTAAGTCGATATGCATATATATAGGTCTTTTATGATTGGTTCCAGTCTAAATAAGCCAAAAATAATCATAATTTGACATTTTTTCATAAAAAAAAATTTTTCGAAAATTTTCGATGTCGAATCTAGAGTGCCAGAACTATACAAAAGATTGAAATTTTGATCCAGGTTAGTCGATATGCATATATATAGGTCTTTTATGATTGGTTCCAGTCTAAATAAGCCAAAAATGATCATAATTTGACATTTTTTTATAAAAAAAATTTTTTTTGAAAATTTTCAATGCCGAATTTAGAGTGCCAGGACTATACAAAAGAGTGAAATTTTGATCCAGGTAAGTCGATATGCATATATATAGGTCTTTTATGATTGGTCCCAATCTAAATAAGCCAAAAATGATCATAATTTGACATTTTTTGACAAAAAAAAATTTTTCGAAAATTATCGATGTCGAATCTAGTGTGCCAGGACTATACAAAAGAGTGAAATTTTGATCCAGGTAAGTCGATATGCATATATATAGGTCTTTTAAGATTGGTTCCAGTCTAAATAAGCAAAAATGATCATAATTTGACATTTTTAATAAAAAAAAAAATTTTCGAAAATTTTCGATGTCGAATCTAGAGTGCCAGGACTATACAAAAGAGTGAAATTTTGATCCAGGTAAGTCGATATGCATATATAAAGGTCTTTTATGATTGGTTCCAGTCTAAATAAGCCAAAATGGATAATAATTTGACATTTTTTGATAAAAAAAAAAAATTTTGAAAATTTTCGATGTCGAATCTAGAGTGCCAGGACTATACAAAAGAGTGAAATTTGGATCCAGGTAAGTCGATATGCATATATATAGGTCTTTATTGATTGGTCCCAGTCTAAATAAGCCAAAAATGATCATAATTTGACATTACTTGGTAAAAAAATTTTTCGATGTCGAATCTAGAGTGCCAGGACTATACAAAAGAGTGAAATTTTGATCCAGGTAAGTCGATATGCATATATAAAGGTCTTTTATGATTGGTTCCAGTCTAAATAAGCCAAAATGGATAATAATTTGACATTTTTTGATAAAAAAAAAAAATTTTGAAAATTTTCGATGCCGAATCTAGAGTGCAAGGACTATACCAAAGAGTAAAATTTTGATCCAAATAAGTCGATATGCATATATATAGGTCTTTTATGATTGGTCCCAGTCTAAATAAGCCAAAAATGATCATAATTTGACATTTTTTGATAAAAAAAAATTTTTTTGAAAATTTTCGATGTCGAATCTAGAGTGCTAGGACTATAAAAAAGAGTGAAATTTTGATCAAGGTAAGTCGATATGCATATATATAGGTCTTTTATGATTGATTCCAGTCTAAATAAGCCAAAAATGATCATAATTTGACATGTTTTGATAAAAAAAATTTTTTTTGAAAATTTTCGATGTCGAATCTAGAATGCCAGGACTATACAAAAGAGTGAAATTTTGATCCAGGTAAGTCGATATGCATATATATAGGTCTTTTATGATTGGTTCCAGTCTAAATAAGCCAAAAATGATCATAATTTGACATTTTTTCATAAAAAAAAAATTTTTCGAAAATTTTCGATGTCGAATCTAGAGTGCCAGAACTATACAAAAGATTGAAATTTTGATCCAGGATAGTCGATATGCATATATTTAGGTCATTTATGATTGGTTCCAGTCTAAATAAGCCAAAAATGATCATAATTTGACATTTTTTTATAAAAAAAATTTTTTTTGAAAATTTTCAATGCCGAATCTAGAGTGCCAAGACTATACAAAAGAGTGAAATTTTGATCCAGGTAAGTCGATATGCATATATATAGGTCTTTTATGATTGGTCTCAATCTAAATAAGCCAAAAATGATCATAATTTGACATTTTTTGATTAAAAAAAAAATTTTTGATAATTTTCGATGTCGAATCTAGAGTGCCAGGACTATACAAAAGAGTGAAATTTTGATCCAGGTAAGTCGATATGCATATATATTGGTCTTTTATGATTGGTGCCAGTCTAAATAAGCCAAAAATGATCATAATTTGACATTTTTTGATAAAAAAAGTTTTTTGAAAATTTTCGATGTCGAATCTAGAGTGCCAGGACTATACAAAAGAGTAAAATTTTGATCCAAATAAGTCGATATGCATATATATAGGTCTTTTATGATTGGTCCCAGTCTAAATAAGAGAAAATGATCATAATTTGACATTTTTTGAAAAGAAAAAATTTTTCGAAAATTTTCGATGTCGAATGTAGAGTGCCAGGACTATACAAAAGAGTGAAATTTTGATCTAGGTTAGTCGATATGCATATCTATAGGTCTTTTATGATTGGTCCCAGTCTAAATAAGCCAAAAATGATCATAATTTGACATTTTTTGATAAAAAAAATTTTTTTTGAAAATTTTCGATGTCGAATCTAGAGTGCCAGGACTATAAAAAAGAGTGAAATTTTGATCAAGGTAAGTCGATATGCATATATATAGGTCTTTTATGATTGATTCCAGTCTAAATAAGCCAAAAATGATCATAATTTGACATGTTTTGATAAAAAAATTTTTTTTTGAAAATTTTCGATGTCGAATCTAGAATGCCAGGACTATACAAAAGAGTGAAATTTTGATCCAGGTAAGTCGATATGCATATATATAGGTCTTTTATGATTGGTTCCAGTCTAAATAAGCCAAAAATGATCATAATTTTACATTTTTTCATAAAAAAATTTTTCGAAAATTTTCGATGTCGAATTTAGAGTGCCAGGACTATACAAAAGAGTGAAATTTTGATCCAGGTAAGTCGATATGCATATATATATAGGTCTTTTAAGATTGGTTCCAGTCTAAATAAGCCAAAAATGATCATAATTTGACATTTTTAATAAAAAAAAAATTTTTGAAAATTTTCGATGTCGAATCTAGAGTGCCAGGACTATACAAAAGAGTGAAATTTTGATCCAGGTAAGTCGATATGCATATATAAAGGTCTTTTATGATTGGTTCCAGTCTAAATAAGCCAAAATGGAGAATAATTTGACATTTTTTGATAAAAAAAAAAAAAAATTCGAAAATTTTCGATGTCGAATCTAGAGTGCCAGGACTATACAAAAGAGTGAAATTGGGATCCAAGTAAGTCGATATGCATATATATAGGTCTTTTATGATTGGTCCGAGTCTAAATAAGCCAAAAATGATCATAATTTGACATTACTTGATAAAAAAATTTTTCGAAAATTTTCGATGTCGAATCTAGAGTGCCAGGACTATACAAAAGAGTGAAATTTTGATCCAGGTAAGTCGATATGCATATATATAGGTCTTTTATGATTGGTGCCAGTCTAAATAAGCCAAAAATGATCATAATTAGACATTTTTTGATAAAAAAAGTTTTTTGAAAATTTTCGATGTCGAATCTAGAGTGCCAGGACTATACAAAAGAGTGAAATTTTGATCCAGGTAAGTCGATATGCATATATATAGGTTTTTTATGATTGGTCCCAGTCTAAATAAGCCAAAAATGATCATAATTTCACATTTTATGATAAAAAAAAATTTTTTGAAAATTTTCGATGTCGAATCTAGAGTGCCAGGACTATACAAAAGATTGAAATTTTGATCCAGGTAAGTCGAAGTGCATATATATAGGTCTTTTATGATTGGTTCCAGTCTAAATAAGCCAAAAATGATCATAATTTGACATTTTTTGATAAAAAAATTTTTCGAAAATTTTCGATGTCGAATCTAGAGTGCCAGGACTATACAAAAGAGTGAAATTTTGATCTAGGTAAGTCGACATGCATATATATAGGTCTTTTATGATTGGTTCCAGTCTAAATAAGCCAAAAATGATCATAATTTGACATTTTTTGATAAAAAAATTTTTCGAAAATTTTCGATGTCGAATCTAGAGTGCCAGGACTATACAAAAGATTGAAATTTTGTTCCAGGTAAGTCGATATGCATATATATAGGTCTTTAATGATTGGTCTCAGTCTAAATAAGCTAAAAATGATCATAATTTGACATTTTTTGATAAAAAAAAGTTTTTTGAAAATTTTCGATGTCGAATCTAGAGTGCCAGGACTATAAAAAAGAGTGTAATTTTGATCAAGGTAAGTCGATATGCATATATATAGGTCTTTTATGATTGGTTCCAGTCTAAATAATCCAAAAATAATCATAATTTGACATTTTTTGATAAAAAAAAATTTTTTGAAAATTTTCGATGTCGAATCTAGAGTGCCAGGACTATACGAAAGAGAGAAATTTTGATCAAAGGAAGTCGATATGCATATATATAGGTCTTTTATGATTGGTCCCAGTCTAAATAAGCCAAAAATGATCATAATTTGACAATTTTTGATAAAAAAAATTTTTTTTTGAAAATTTTCGATGTCGAATCTAGAGTGCCAGGTTTATACAAAAGAGTGAAATTTTGATCCAGGTTAGTCGATATGCATATATTTAGGTCTTTTATGATTGGTCCCAGTCTAAATAAGCCAAAAATGATCATAATTTGACATTATTTGTTAAAAAAAAAATAATTTTTTAAAAATTTTCGATGCCGAATCTAGAGTGCCGGGACTATACAAAAGAGTGAAATTTTGATCCAGGTAAGTCGATATGCATATATATAGGTCTTTTATGATTGGTCCCAGTCTAAATAAGCCAAAAATGATCATAATTTGACATTTTATGATAAAAAAATTTTTTTTTGAAAATTTTCGATGTCGAATCTAGAGTGCCAGGACTATAAAAAAGAGTGAAATTTTGATCAAGGTAAGTCGATATGCATATATATAGGTCTTTTATGATTGATTCCAGTCTAAATAAGCCAAAAATGATCATAATTTGACATTTTTTGATAAAAAAATTTTTCGAAAATTTTCGATGTCGAATCTAGAGTGCCAGGACTATACAAAAGAGTGAAATTTTGATCTAGGTAAGTCGACATGCATATATATAGGTCTTTTATGATTGGTTCCAGTCTAAATAAGCCAAAAATGATCATAATTTGACATTTTTTGATAAAAAAATTTTTCGAAAATTTTCGATGTCGAATCTAGAGTGCCAGGACTATACAAAAGATTGAAATTTTGTTCCAGGTAAGTCGATATGCATATATATGGGTCTTTAATGATTGGTCTCAGTCTAAATAAGCTAAAAATGATCATAATTTGACATTTTTTGATAAAAAAAAGTTTTTTGAAAATTTTCGATGTCGAATCTAGAGTGCCAGGACTATAAAAAAGAGTGTAATTTTGATCAAGGTAAGTCGATATGCATATATATAGGTCTTTTATGATTGGTTCCAGTCTAAATAAGCCAAAAATAATCATAATTTGACATTTTTTGATAAAAAAAAATTTTTTGAAAATTTTCGATGTCGAATTTAGAGTGCCAGGACTATACAAAAGAGTGAAATTTTGATCCAGGTAAGTCGATATGCATATATATAGGTCTTTTATGATTGGTTCCAGTCTAAATAAGCCAAAAATGATCATAATTTGACATTTTTTTATAAAAAAAAATTTTTTTGAAAATTTTCAATGCCGAATTTAGAGTGCCAGGACTATAAAAAAGATTGAAATTTTGATCAAGGTAGGTCGATATGCATATATATAGGTCTTTTATGATTGATTCCAGTCTAAATAAGCCAAAAATGATCATAATTTGACATTTTTTCATAAAAAAAAATTTTTCGAAAATTTTCGATGTCGAATCTAGAGTGCCAGAACTATACAAAAGATTGAAATTTTGATCCAGGTTAGTCGATATGCATATATATAGGTCTTTTATGATTGGTTCCAGTCTAAATAAGCCAAAAATGATCATAATTTCACATTTTATGATAAAAAAAAATTTTTTGAAAATTTTCGATGTCGAATCTAGAGTGCCAGGACTATACAAAAGATTGAAATTTTGATCCAGGTAAGTCGAAGTGCATATATATAGGTCTTTTATGATTGGTTCCAGTCTAAATAAGCCAAAAATGATCATAATTTGACATTTTTTGATAAAAAAATTTTTCGAAAATTTTCGATGTCGAATCTAGAGTGCCAGGACTATACAAAAGAGTGAAATTTTGATCTAGGTAAGTCGACATGCATATATATAGGTCTTTTATGATTGGTTCCAGTCTAAATAAGCCAAAAATGATCATAATTTGACATTTTTTGATAAAAAAATTTTTCGAAAATTTTCGATGTCGAATCTAGAGTGCCAGGACTATACAAAAGATTGAAATTTTGTTCCAGGTAAGTCGATATGCATATATATAGGTCTTTAATGATTGGTCTCAGTCTAAATAAGCTAAAAATGATCATAATTTGACATTTTTTGATAAAAAAAAGTTTTTTGAAAATTTTCGATGTCGAATCTAGAGTGCCAGGACTATAAAAAAGAGTGTAATTTTGATCAAGGTAAGTCGATATGCATATATATAGGTCTTTTATGATTGGTTCCAGTCTAAATAATCCAAAAATAATCATAATTTGACATTTTTTGATAAAAAAAAATTTTTTGAAAATTTTCGATGTCGAATCTAGAGTGCCAGGACTATACGAAAGAGAGAAATTTTGATCAAAGGAAGTCGATATGCATATATATAGGTCTTTTATGATTGGTCCCAGTCTAAATAAGCCAAAAATGATCATAATTTGACAATTTTTGATAAAAAAAATTTTTTTTTGAAAATTTTCGATGTCGAATCTAGAGTGCCAGGTTTATACAAAAGAGTGAAATTTTGATCCAGGTTAGTCGATATGCATATATTTAGGTCTTTTATGATTGGTCCCAGTCTAAATAAGCCAAAAATGATCATAATTTGACATTATTTGTTAAAAAAAAAATAATTTTTTAAAAATTTTCGATGCCGAATCTAGAGTGCCGGGACTATACAAAAGAGTGAAATTTTGATCCAGGTAAGTCGATATGCATATATATAGGTCTTTTATGATTGGTCCCAGTCTAAATAAGCCAAAAATGATCATAATTTGACATTTTATGATAAAAAAATTTTTTTTTGAAAATTTTCGATGTCGAATCTAGAGTGCCAGGACTATAAAAAAGAGTGAAATTTTGATCAAGGTAAGTCGATATGCATATATATAGGTCTTTTATGATTGATTCCAGTCTAAATAAGCCAAAAATGATCATAATTTGACATTTTTTGATAAAAAAATTTTTCGAAAATTTTCGATGTCGAATCTAGAGTGCCAGGACTATACAAAAGAGTGAAATTTTGATCTAGGTAAGTCGACATGCATATATATATAGGTCTTTTATGATTGGTTCCAGTCTAAATAAGCCAAAAATGATCATAATTTGACATTTTTTGATAAAAAAATTTTTCGAAAATTTTCGATGTCGAATCTAGAGTGCCAGGACTATACAAAAGATTGAAATTTTGTTCCAGGTAAGTCGATATGCATATATATGGGTCTTTAATGATTGGTCTCAGTCTAAATAAGCTAAAAATGATCATAATTTGACATTTTTTGATAAAAAAAAGTTTTTTGAAAATTTTCGATGTCGAATCTAGAGTGCCAGGACTATAAAAAAGAGTGTAATTTTGATCAAGGTAAGTCGATATGCATATATATAGGTCTTTTATGATTGGTTCCAGTCTAAATAAGCCAAAAATAATCATAATTTGACATTTTTTGATAAAAAAAAATTTTTTGAAAATTTTCGATGTCGAATTTAGAGTGCCAGGACTATACAAAAGAGTGAAATTTTGATCCAGGTAAGTCGATATGCATATATATAGGTCTTTTATGATTGGTTCCAGTCTAAATAAGCCAAAAATGATCATAATTTGACATTTTTTTATAAAAAAAAATTTTTTTGAAAATTTTCAATGCCGAATTTAGAGTGCCAGGACTATAAAAAAGATTGAAATTTTGATCAAGGTAGGTCGATATGCATATATATAGGTCTTTTATGATTGATTCCAGTCTAAATAAGCCAAAAATGATCATAATTTGACATTTTTTCATAAAAAAAAATTTTTCGAAAATTTTCGATGTCGAATCTAGAGTGCCAGAACTATACAAAAGATTGAAATTTTGATCCAGGTTAGTCGATATGCATATATATAGGTCTTTTATGATTGGTTCCAGTCTAAATAAGCCAAAAATGATCATAATTTGACATTTTTTTATAAAAAAAATTTTTTTTGAAAATTTTCAATGCCGAATTTAGAGTGCCAGGACTATACAAAAGAGTGAAATTTTGATCCAGGTAAGTCGATATCCATATATATAGGTCTTTTATGATTGGTCCCAATCTAAATAAGCCAAAAATGATCATAATTTGACATTTTTTGATTAAAAAAAAAATTTTTGAAAATTTTCGATGTCGAATCTAGTGTGCCAGGACTATACAAAAGAGTGAAAATTTGATCCAGGTAAGTAGATATGCATATATATAGGTCTTTAATGATTGGTCCCAGTCTAAATAAGCCAAAAATGATCATAATTTGACATTTTTTGATAAAAAAAATGTTTTTTTTTGATAATTTTCGATGTCGAATCTAGAGTGCCAGGACTATACAAAAGAGTGAAATTTTGATCCAGGTAAGTCGATATGCATATATATAGGTCTTTTATGATTGGTTCCAGTCTAAATAAGCCAAAAATAATCATAATTTGACATTTTTTCATAAAAAAAAATTTTTCGAAAATTTTCGATGTCGAATCTAGAGTGCCAGAACTATACAAAAGATTGAAATTTTGATCCAGGTTAGTCGATATGCATATATATAGGTCTTTTATGATTGGTTCCAGTCTAAATAAGCCAAAAATGATCATAATTTGACATTTTTTTATAAAAAAAATTTTTTTTGAAAATTTTCAATGCCGAATTTAGAGTGCCAGGACTATACAAAAGAGTGAAATTTTGATCCAGGTAAGTCGATATGCATATATATAGGTCTTTTATGATTGGTCCCAATCTAAATAAGCCAAAAATGATCATCATTTGACATTTTTTGATTAAAAAAAAAATTTTTGAAAATTTTCGATGTCGAATCTAGTGTGCCAGGACTATACAAAAGAGTGAAAATTTGATCCAGGTAAGTCGATATGCATATATATAGGTCTTTAATGATTGGTCCCAGTCTAAATAAGCCAAAAATGATCATAATTTGACATTTTTTGATAAAAAAAATGTTTTTTTTTGATAATTTTCGATGTCGAATCTAGAGTGCCAGGACTATACAAAAGAGTGAAATTTTGATCCAGGTAAGTCGATATGCATATATAAAGGTCTTTTATGATTGGTTCCAGTCTAAATAAGCCAAAATGGATAATAATTTGACATTTTTTGATAAAAAAAAAAAATTTTGAAAATTTTCGATGTCGAATCTAGAGTGCCAGGACTATACAAAAGAGTGAAATTTGGATCCAGGTAAGTCGATATGCATATATATAGGTCTTTATTGATTGGTCCCAGTCTAAATAAGCCAAAAATGATCATAATTTGACATTACTTGGTAAAAAAATTTTTCGATGTCGAATCTAGAGTGCCAGGACTATACAAAAGAGTGAAATTTTGATCTAGGTTAGTCGATATGCATATCTATAGGTCTTTTATGATTGGTCCCAGTCTAAATAACCCAAAAATGATCATAATTTGACATTTTATGATAAAAAAAAAATTTTTTTGAAAATTTTCGATGTCGAATCTAGAGTGCCAGGACTATAAAAAAGAGTGAAATTTTGATCAAGGTAAGTCGATATGCATATATATAGGTCTTTTATGATTGATTCCAGTCTAAATAAGCCAAAAATGATCATAATTTGACATGTTTTGATAAAAAAAAATTTTTTTGAAAATTTTCGATGTCGAATCTAGAATGCCAGGACTATACAAAAGAGTGAAATTTTGATCCAGGTAAGTCGATATGCATATATATAGGTCTTTTATGATTGGTTCCAGTCTAAATAAGCCAAAAATGATCATAATTTTACATTTTTTCATAAAAAAATTTTTCGAAAATTTTCGATGTCGAATTTAGAGTGCCAGGACTATACAAAAGAGTGAAATTTTGATCCAGGTAAGTCGATATGCATATATATATAGGTCTTTTAAGATTGGTTCCAGTCTAAATAAGCCAAAAATGATCATAATTTGACATTTTTAATAAAAAAAAAATTTTTGAAAATTTTCGATGTCGAATCTAGAGTGCCAGGACTATACAAAAGAGTGAAATTTTGATCCAGGTAAGTCGATATGCAAATATAAAGGTCTTTTATGATTGGTTCCAGTCTAAATAAGCCAAAATGGAGAATAATTTGACATTTTTTGATAAAAAAAAAAAAAAATTCGAAAATTTTCGATGTCGAATCTAGAGTGCCAGGACTATACAAAAGAGTGAAATTGGGATCCAAGTAAGTCGATATGCATATATATAGGTCTTTTATGATTGGTCCGAGTCTAAATAAGCCAAAAATGATCATAATTTGACATTACTTGATAAAAAAATTTTTCGAAAATTTTCGATGTCGAATCTAGAGTGCCAGGACTATACAAAAGAGTGAAATTTTGATCCAGGTAAGTCGATATGCATATATATAGGTCTTTTATGATTGGTGCCAGTCTAAATAAGCCAAAAATGATCATAATTAGACATTTTTTGATAAAAAAAGTTTTTTGAAAATTTTCGATGTCGAATCTAGAGTGCCAGGACTATACAAAAGAGTGAAATTTTGATCCAGGTAAGTCGATATGCATATATATAGGTTTTTTATGATTGGTCCCAGTCTAAATAAGCCAAAAATGATCATAATTTCACATTTTATGATAAAAAAAAATTTTTTGAAAATTTTCGATGTCGAATCTAGAGTGCCAGGACTATACAAAAGATTGAAATTTTGATCCAGGTAAGTCGAAGTGCATATATATAGGTCTTTTATGATTGGTTCCAGTCTAAATAAGCCAAAAATGATCATAATTTGACATTTTTTGATAAAAAAATTTTTCGAAAATTTTCGATGTCGAATCTAGAGTGCCAGGACTATACAAAAGAGTGAAATTTTGATCTAGGTAAGTCGACATGCATATATATAGGTCTTTTATGATTGGTTCCAGTCTAAATAAGCCAAAAATGATCATAATTTGACATTTTTTGATAAAAAAATTTTTCGAAAATTTTCGATGTCGAATCTAGAGTGCCAGGACTATACAAAAGATTGAAATTTTGTTCCAGGTAAGTCGATATGCATATATATAGGTCTTTAATGATTGGTCTCAGTCTAAATAAGCTAAAAATGATCATAATTTGACATTTTTTGATAAAAAAAAGTTTTTTGAAAATTTTCGATGTCGAATCTAGAGTGCCAGGACTATAAAAAAGAGTGTAATTTTGATCAAGGTAAGTCGATATGCATATATATAGGTCTTTTATGATTGGTTCCAGTCTAAATAAGCCAAAAATAATCATAATTTGACATTTTTTGATAAAAAAAAATTTTTTGAAAATTTTCGATGTCGAATCTAGAGTGCCAGGACTATACAAAAGAGAGAAATTTTGATCAAAGGAACTCGATATGCATATATATAGGTCTTTTATGATTGGTCCCAGTCTAAATAAGCCAAAAATGATCATAATTTGACAATTTTTGATAAAAAAAATTTTTTTTTGAAAATTTTCGATGTCGAATCTAGAGTGCCAGGTTTATACAAAAGAGTGAAATTTTGATCCAGGTTAGTCGATATGCATATATTTAGGTCTTTTATGATTGGTCCCAGTCTAAATAAGCCAAAAATGATCATAATTTGACATTATTTGTTAAAAAAAAAATAATTTTTTAAAAATTTTCGATGCCGAATCTAGAGTGCCGGGACTATACAAAAGAGTGAAATTTTGATCCAGGTAAGTCGATATGCATATATATAGGTCTTTTATGATTGGTCCCAGTCTAAATAAGCCAAAAATGATCATAATTTGACATTTTATGATAAAAAAAATTTTTTTTGAAAATTTTCGATGTCGAATCTAGAGTGCCAGGACTATAAAAAAGAGTGAAATTTTGATCAAGGTAAGTCGATATGCATATATATAGGTCTTTTATGATTGATTCCAGTCTAAATAAGCTAAAAATGATCATAATTTGACATTTTTTGATAAAAAAATTTTTCGAAAATTTTCGATGTCGAATCTAGAGTGCCAGGACTATACAAAAGAGTGAAATTTTGATCTAGGTAAGTCGACATGCATATATATAGGTCTTTTATGATTGGTTCCAGTCTAAATAAGCCAAAAATGATCATAATTTGACATTTTTTGATAAAAAAATTTTTCGAAAATTTTCGATGTCGAATCTAGAGTGCAAGGACTATACAAAAGATTGAAATTTTGTTCCAGGTAAGTCGATATGCATATATATGGGTCTTTAATGATTTGTCTCAGTCTAAATAAGCTAAAAATGATCATAATTTGACATTTTTTGATAAAAAAAAGTTTTTTGAAAATTTTCGATGTCGAATCTAGAGTGCCAGGACTATAAAAAAGAGTGTAATTTTGATCAAGGTAAGTCGATATGCATATATATAGGTCTTTCATGATTGGTTCCAGTCTAAATAAGCCCAAAAAATCATAATTTGACATTTTTTGATAAAAAAAATTTTTTTGAAAATTTTCGATGTCGAATCTAGAGTGCCAGGACTATACAAAAGAGAGAAATTTTGATCAAAGGAAGTCGATATGCATATATATAGGTCTTTTATGATTGGTCCCAGTCTAAATAAGCCAAAAATGATCATAATTTGACAATTTTTGATAAAAAAAATTTTTTTTTGAAAATTTTCGATGTCGAATCTAGAGTGCCAGGTTTATACAAAAGAGTGAAATTTTGATCCAGGTTAGTCGATATGCATATATTTAGGTCTTTTATGATTGGTCCCAGTCTAAATAAGCCAAAAATGATCATAATTTGACATTATTTGTTAAAAAAAAAATAATTTTTTAAAAATTTTCGATGCCGAATCTAGAGTGCCGGGACTATACAAAAGAGTGAAATTTTGATCCAGGTAAGTCGATATGCATATATATAGGTCTTTTATGATTGGTCCCAGTCTAAATAAGCCAAAAATGATCATAATTTGACATTTTTTGACAAAAAAAAATTTTTTTTGAAGATTTTCGATGTCGAATCTAGAGTGCCAGGACTATACAAAAGAGTGAAATTTTGATCCAGGTAAGTCGATATGCGTATATATAGGTCTTTTATGATTGGTCCCAGTCTTAATAAGCCAAAAATGATCATAATTTGACATTTTTAGAAAAAAAAATTTATCGAAAATTTTCGATGTCGAATCTAGAGTGCCAGGACTATACAAAAGGGTGAAATATTTGTCCAGGTATGTCGATATGCATATATAAAGGTCTTTTATGATTGGTCCCAGTCTAAATAAGCCAAAAATGATCATAATTTGACATTATTTGACAAAAAAATTTTTCGAAAATTTTCGATGTCGAATCTAGCGTGCCAGGACTATACAAAAGAGTGAAAATTTGAACCAGGTAAGTCGATAATATATAGGTCTTTAATGATTGGTCCTAGTCTAAATAAGCCAAAATAGATCCTAATTTGACATTTTTTGATAAAAAAAATTTTTTTTTTTGATAATTTTCGATGTCGAATCTAGAGTGCCAGGACTATACAAAAGAGTGAAATTTTGATCCAGGTAAGTCGATATGCATATATATAGGTCTTTTATGATTGGTTCCAGTCTAAATAAGCCAAAAATGATCATAATTTGACATTTTTTTATAAAAAAAATTTTTTTTGAAAATTTTTGATGCCGAATCTAGAGTGCCAGGACTATACAAAAGAGTGAAATTTTGATCCAGGTAAGTCGATATGCATATATATAGGTCTTTTATGATTGGTCCCAGTCTAAATAAGCCAAAAATGATCATAATTTGACATTTTTTGACAAAAAAAAATTTTTTTTGAAGATTTTCGATGTCGAATAAGTGTGCCAGGACTATACAAAAGAGTGAATATTTGATCCAGGTTAGTCGTTATGCATATATATAGGTCTTTAATGATTGGTCCCAGTCTTAATAAGCCAAAAATGATCATAATTTGACATTTTTTGATAAAAAAAAATTTTTTTTTTTGATAATTTTCGATGTCGAATCTAGAGTGCCAGGACTATACAAAAGAGTGAAATTTTGATCCAGGTAAGTCGATATGCATATATATAGGTCTTTTATGATTGGTTCCAGTCTAAATAAGCCAAAAATGATCATAATTTGACATTTTTTTATAAAAAAAATTTTTTTTGAAAATTTTTGATGCCGAATCTAGAGTGCCAGGACTATACAAAAGAGTGAAATTTTGATCCAGGTAAGTCGATATGCATATATATAGGTCTTTTATGATTGGTCCCAGTCTAAATAAGCCAAAAATGATCATAATTTGACATTTTTTGACAAAAAAAAATTTTTTTTGAAGATTTTCGATGTCGAATCTAGTGTGCCAGGACTATACAAAAGAGTGAAATTTTGATCCAGGTAAGTCGATATGCATATATATAGGTCTTTAATGATTGGTCCTAGTCTAAATAAGCCAAAATAGATCCTAATTTGACATTTTTTGATAAAAAAAATTTTTTTTTTTGATAATTTTCGATGTCGAATCTAGAGTGCCAGGACTATACAAAAGAGTGAAATTTTGATCCAGGTAAGTCGATATGCATATATATAGGTCTTTTATGATTGGTTCCAGTCTAAATAAGCCAAAAATGATCATAATTTGACATTTTTTTATAAAAAAAATTTTTTTTGAAAATTTTTGATGCCGAATCTAGAGTGCCAGGACTATACAAAAGAGTGAAATTTTGATCCAGGTAAGTCGATATGCATATATATAGGTCTTTTATGATTAGTCCCAGTCTAAATAAGTCAAAAATGATCATAATTTGACATTTTTTGATAAAAAAGTTTTTCGAAAATTTTCGATGTCGAATCTAGAGTGCCAGGACTATACAAAAGAGTGAAATTTTGTTCCAGGTAAGTCGATATGCATATATATAGGTCTTTTATGATTGACTTCAGTCTAAATAAGCCAAAAATGATCATAATTTGACATTTTCTGATTAAAAAAATTTTTTTTGAAAATTTTCGATGTCGAATCTAGAGTGCCAGGACTATACAAAAGAGTGAAATTTTGATCCAGGTAAATCGATATGCGTATATATAGGTCTTTTATGATTGGTCCCAGTCTTAATAAGCCACAAATGATCATAATTTGACATTTTTTGAAAAAAAAATTTTTCGAAAATTTTCGATGTCGAATCTAGAGTGCCAGGACTATACAAAAGGGTGAAATATTGATCCAGGTATGTCGATATGCATATATTAAGGTCTTTTATGATTGGTCCCAGTCTAAATAAGCCAAAAATGATCATAATTTCACATTTTATGATAAAAAAAATTGTTTGAAAATTTTCTATGTCGAATCTAGAGTGCCAGGACTATACAAAAGATTGAAATTTTGATCCAGGTAAGTCGATATGCATATATATAGGGGTTTTATGATTGGTTCCAGTCTAAATAAGCCAAAAATGATCATAATTTGACATTTTTTGATAATAAAAAATTTTTTTGAAAATTTTCGATGTCGAATCTAGAGTGCCAGGACTATACAAAAGATTGAAATTTTGATCCAGGTAAGTCGATATGCATATATATAGGTCTTTTATGATTGGTCCCAATCTAAATAAGCCAAAAATGATCATAATTTGACATTTTTTGATAAAAAAATTTTTCGAAAATTTTCGATGTCGAATCTAGAATGCCAGGACTATACAAAACAGTGAAATTTTGATAAAGGTAAGTCGATTTGCATATATATAGGGCTGTTATGATTATTTCCAGTCTAAATAAGCCAAAAATGATCATAATTTGACATTTTTTGATAAAAAAAAATTTTTTTGAAAATTTTCGATGTCGAATCTAGAATGCCAGGACTATACAAAAGAGTGAAATTTTGCTCCAGGTAAGTCGATATGCATATATATGGGTCTTGTATGATTATTTCCAGTCTAAATAAGCCAAAAATGATCATAATTTGACATTTTTTTTAAAAAAAAACATTTTTCGAAAATTTTCGATGTCGAATGTTGAGTGCCAGAACTATACAAAAGATTGAAATTTTGATCCATGTTAGTCGATATGCATATATAAAGGTCTTTTATGATTGGTTCCAGTCTAAATAAGCCAAAAAGGATAATAATTTGACATTTTTTGATAAAAAAAAAACTTTTCGAAAATTTTCGATGTCGAATCTAGAGTGCCAGGACTATACAAAAGATTGAAATTTTGATCCAGGTAAGTCGATATGGATATATATAGGTCTTTTATGATTGGTTCCAGTCTAAATAAGCCAAAAATGATCATAATTTGACATTTTTTGTAAAAAAAAAAAAAATAATTTTTTGAAAATTTTCGATGTCGAATCTAGAGTGCCAGGACTATACAAAAGAGTGAAATTTTGATCCAGGTAAGTCGATATGCATAAATATAGGTCTTTTATGATTGGTGCCAGTCTAAATAAGCCAAAAATGACCATAATTTGACATTTTTTGATAAAAAAAAAATTTTTGAAAATTTTCGATGTCGAATCTAGAGTGCCAGGACTATACAAAAGAGTGAAATTTTGTTCCAGGTAAGTCGATATGCATATATATAGGTCATTTATGATTGGTCCCAGTCTAAATAACCCAAAAATGATCATAATTTGACATTTTATGATAAAAAAAAAATTTTTTTGAAAATTTTCGATGTCGAATCTAGAGTGCCAGGACTATAAAAAAGAGTGAAATTTTGATCAAGGTAAGTCGAAATGCATATATATAGGTCTTTTATGATTGGTTCCAGTCTAAATAAGCCAAAAATGATCATAATTTGACATTTTTTGATAAAAAAAAAAATTTTCAAAAATTTTCGATTTCGAATCTAGAGTGCCAGGACTATACAAAAGATTGAAATTTTGATCCCGGTTAGTCGATATGCATATATATAGGTCCTTTATGATTGGTCCCAGTCTAAATAAGCCAAAAAAGATCATAATTTGACATTTTTTGATAAAAAAAATTTTTCGAAAATTTTTGATGTCGAATCTAGAGTGCCAGGACTATACAAAAGAGTGAAATTTAGTTCCAGGTAAGTCGATATGCATATATATATAGGTCTTTTATGATTGGTTCCAGTCTAAATAAGCCAAAAATGATCATAATTTGACATTTTTTTATAAAAAAATTTTTTTTTGAAAATTTTCGATGCCGTGTATAGAGTGCCAGGACTATACAAAAGAGTGAAATTTTGATCCAGGTAAATCGATTCGCATATATATAGGTCTTTTATGATTGGTCCCAGTCTAAATAAGCCAAAAATGATCATAATTTGACATTTTTTGATAAAAAAAAAAATTTTCAAAAATTTTCGATGTCGAATCTAGAGTGCCAGGACTATACAAAAGATTGAAATTTTGATCCCGGTTAGTCGATATGCATATATATAGGTCTTTTATGATTGGTCCCAGTCTAAATAAGCCAAAAAAGATCATAATTTGACATTTTTTGATAAAAAAAATTTTTCGAAAATTTTTGATGTCGAATCTAGAGTGCCAGGACTATACAAAAGAGTGAAATTTAGTTCCAGGTAAGTCGATATGCATATATATATAGGTCTTTTATGATTGGTTCCAGTCTAAATAAGCCAAAAATGATCATAATTTGAAATTTTTTTTTTAAAAATTTTTTTTTGAAAATTTTCGATGCCGTGTATAGAGTGCCAGGACTATACAAAAGAGTGAAATTTTGATCCAGGTAAATCGATATGCATATATATAGGTCTTTTATGATTGGTCCCAGTCTAAATAAGTCAAAAATGATCATAATTTTACATTTTTTGATAAAAAAAATTTTTTTTGAAAATTTTCGATGTCGAATCTAGAGTGCCAGGACTATACAAAAGAGTGAAATTTTGATCCAGGTAAGTCGATATGCATATATATAGGTCTTTTATGATTGGTCCCAGTCTAAATAAGCCAAAAATGATCATAATTTGACATCTTTTGATAAAAAAAAAATTTTTCGAAAATTTTCGATGTCGAATCTAGAGTGCCAGGACTATACAAAAGATTGAAATTTTGATCCAGGTAAGTCGATATGCATATATATAGGTTTTTTATGATTGGGGCTAGTCTAAATAAGCCAAAAATGATGATAATTTGACATTTTTTGATAAAAAAAAAAATTTTTTTGAAAATTTTCGATGTCGAATCTAGAGTGCCAGGTTTATACAAAAGAGTGAAATTTTGATCCAGGTAAGTCGATATGCATATATATAGGTCTTTTATGACTGGTCCCAGTCTAAATAAGCCAAAATTGATCATAATTTGACATTTTTTGAATAAAAAATAATTTTTGAAAATTTACGATGTCGATTCTAGAGTGTCAGGACTATACAAAAGAGTGAAATTTTGATCCAGGTAAGTCGATATGCATATATCTAGGTCTTTTATGATTGGTCCCAGTCTAAATAAGCCAAAAATGATCATAATTTGACATTTTTTGATAAAATAAAATTTTTGCCAGGACTATACAAAAGAGTGAAATTTTGATCCAGGTAAGTCGATATGCATATATATAGGTCTTTTTTGTTTGGTTCCAGACTAAATAAGCCAAAAATGATCATAATTTGACATTTTTTGATTAAAAAAAATTTTTTGAAAATTTTCGATGTCGAATCTAGAGTGCCAGGACTATACAAAAGGATGAAATTTTGATACAGGTAAGTCGATATGCATATATATAGGTCTTTTATGATTGGTATCAGTCTAAATAAGCCAAAAATGATTATAATTTGACATTTTTTGATTTAAAAAAAATTTTTTGAAAATTTTCTATGTCGAATCTAGAGTGCCAGGACTATACAAAAGAGTGAAATTTTGATCCAAGTAAGTCAATATGCATATATATAGGTCTTTTATGATTGGTCCCAGTCTAAATAAGCCAAAAATGATCATAATTTGACATTTTTTGATAAAAAAAATTTTTCGAAAATTTTTGATGTCGAATCTAGAGTGCCAGGACTATACAAAAGAGTGAAATTTAGTTCCAGGTAAGTCGATATGCATATATATATAGGTCTTTTATGATTGGTTCCAGTCTAAATAAGCCAAAAATGATCATAATTTGACATTTTTTTATAAAAAAATTTTTTTTTGAAAATTTTCGATGCCGTGTATAGAGTGCCAGGACTATACAAAAGAGTGAAATTTTGATCCAGGTAAATCGATATGCATATATATAGGTCTTTTATGATTGGTCCCAGTCTAAATGAGCCAAAAATGATCATAATTTGACATTTTTTGATAAAAAAAAAAATTTTCAAAAATTTTCGATGTCGAATCTAGAGTGCCAGGACTATACAAAAGATTGAAATTTTGATCCCGGTTAGTCGATATGCATATATATAGGTCTTTTATGATTGGTCCCAGTCTAAATAAGCCAAAAAAGATCATAATTTGACATTTTTTGATAAAAAAAATTTTTCGAAAATTTTTGATGTCGAATCTAGAGTGCCAGGACTATACAAAAGAGTGAAATTTAGTTCCAGGTAAGTCGATATGCATATATATATAGGTCTTTTATGATTGGTCCCAGTCTAAATGAGCCAAAAATGATCATAATTTGACATTTTTTGATAAAAAAAAAAATTTTCAAAAATTTTCGATGTCGAATCTAGAGTGCCAGGACTATACAAAAGATTGAAATTTTGATCCCGGTTAGTCGATATGCATATATATAGGTCTTTTATGATTGGTCCCAGTCTAAATAAGCCAAAAATGATCATAATTTGACATTTTTTGATAAAAAAAATTTTTTTTGAAAATTTTCGATGTCGAATCTAGAGTGCCAGGACTATACAAAAGAGTGAAATTTTGATCCAGGTAAGTCGATATGCATTTATATAGGTCTTTTATGATTGGTCCCAGTCTAAATAAGCCAAAAATGATCATAATTTGACATCTTTTGATAAAAAAAAAATTTTTCGAAAATTATCTATGTCGAATCTAGAGTGCCAGGACTATACAAAAGATTGAAATTTTGATCCAGGTAAGTCGATATGCATATATATAGGTTTTTTATGATTGGGGCTAGTCTAAATAAGCCAAAAATGATGATAATTTGACATTTTTTGATAAAAAAAAAATTTTTTTGAAAATTTTCGATGTCGAATCTAGAGTGCCAGGTTTATACAAAAGAGTGAAATTTTGATCCAGGTAAGTCGATATGCATATATATAGGTCTTTTATGACTGGTCCCAGTCTAAATAAGCCAAAATTGATCATAATTTGACATTTTTTGATAAAAAAATATTTTTTGAAAATTTACGATGTCGATTCTAGAGTGTCAGGACTATACAAAAGAGTGAAATTTTGATCCAGGTAAGTCGATATGCATATATCTAGGTCTTTTATGATTGGTCCCAGTCTAAATAAGCCAAAAATGATCATAATTTGACATTTTTTGATAAAATAAAATTTTTGCCAGGACTATACAAAAGAGTGAAATTTTGATCCAGGTAAGTCGATATGCATATATATAGGTCTTTTTTGATTGGTTCCAGACTAAATAAGCCAAAAATGATCATAATTTGACATTTTTTGATAAAAAAAAATTTTTTGAAAATTTTCGATGTCGAATCTAGAGTGCCAGGACTATACAAAAGGATGAAATTTTGATACAGGTAAGTCGATATGCATATATATAGGTCTTTTATGATTGGTATCAGTCTAAATAAGCCAAAAATGATTATAATTTGACATTTTTTGATTTAAAAAAAATTTTTTGAAAATTTTCTATGTCGAATCTAGAGTGCCAGGACTATACAAAAGAGTGAAATTTTGATCGAAGTAAGTCAATATGCATATATATAGATCTTTTATGATTGGTCCAAGTCTAAATAAGCCAAAAATGATCATAATTTGACATTTTTTGATAAAAAAAAAAATTTTTTGAAAATTTTCGATGTCGAATCCAGAGTACCAGGACTATACAAAAGCGTGAAATTTTGATCCAGGTAAGTCGATATGCATGTATATAGGTCTTTTATGATTGGTCCCAGTCTAAATAAGCCAAAAATGATCATAATTTGACATTTTTTGTTAAAAAAAAAAAAAATAATTTTTTGAAAATTTTCGATGTCGAATCTAGAGTGCCAGGACTATACAAAAGAGTGAAATTTTGATCCAGGTAAGTCGATATGCATAAATATAGGTCTTTTATGATTGGTGCCAGTCTAAATAAGCCAAAAATGACCATAATTTGACATTTTTTGATAAAAAAAATTTTTTTGAAAATTTTCGATGTCGAATCTAGAGTGCCGGGACTATACAAAAGAGTGAAATTTTGATCCAGGTAAGTCGATATGCATATATATAGGTCTTTTATGATTGGTCCCAGTCTAAATAACCCAAAAATGATCCTAATTTGACTTTTAATGATAAAAAAAAAATTATTTGAAAATTTTCGATGTCGAATCTAGATTGCCAGGACTATAAAAAAGAGTGAAATTTTGATCAAGGTAAGTCGATATGCATATATATAGTTCTTTTATGATTGGTTCCAGTCTAAATAAGCCAATAATGATCATAATTTGACATTTTTTGATAAAAAAAATATTTTTGAAAATTTTCGATGTCGAATCTTGAATGCCAGGACTATACAAAAGAGTGAAATTTTGATACAGGTAAGTCGATATGCATATATATAGGTCTTTTATGATTGGTAACAGTCTAAAAAAGCTAAAAATGATCATAATTTGACATTTTTTGATAAGAAAAAAATTTTTCAAAAATTTTCGATGTCGCATCTAGAGTGCCAGGACTATACAAAAGAGTGAAATTTTGATCTAGGGAAGTCGATATGCATATCTATAGGTCTTTTATGATTGGTCCCAGTCTAAGTAAGCCAAAAATGATCATAATTAGACATTTTTTGATAAAAAAATTTTTTTTTGAAAATTTTCGATGTCGATTCTAGAGTGTCAGGACTATACAAAAGAGTGAAATTTTGATCCAGGTAAGTCGATATGCATATATCTAGGTCTTTTATGATTGGTCCCAGTCTAAATAAGCCAAAAATGATCATAATTCGACATTTTTTGATAAAATAAAATTTTTGCCAGGACTATACAAAAGAGTGAAATTTTGATCCAGGTAAGTCGATATGCATATATATAGGTCTTTTTTGATTGGTTCCAGACTAAATAAGCCAAAAATGATCATAATTTGACATTTTTTGGTAAAAAAAAATTTTTTGAAAATTTTCGATGTCGAATCTAGAGTGCCAGGACTATACAAAACAGTGAAATTTTGATACAGGTAAGTCGATATGCATATATATAGGTCTTTTATGATTGGTATCAGTCTAAATAAGCCAAAAATGATTATAATTTGACATTTTTTGATTTAAAAAAAATTTTTTGAAAATTTTCTATGTCGAATCTAGAGTGCCAGGACTATACAAAAGAGTGAAATTTTGATCCAAGTAAGTCAATATGCATATATATAGATCTTTTATGATTGGTCCCAGTCTAAATAAGCCAAAAATGATCATAATTTGACATTTTTTGATAAAAAAAAAATTTTTTGAAAATTTTCGATGTCGAATCCAGAGTACCAGGACTATACAAAAGCGTGAAATTTTGATCCAGGTAAGTCGATATGCATGTATATAGGTCTTTTATGATTGGTCCCAGTCTAAATAAGCCAAAAATGATCATAATTTGACATTTTTTGTTAAAAAAAAAAAAAAATAATTTTTTGAAAATTTTCGATGTCGAATCTAGAGTGCCGGGACTATACAAAAGAGTGAAATTTTGATCCAGGTAAGTCGATATGCATATATATAGGTCTTTTATGATTGGTCCCAGTCTAAATAACCCAAAAATGATCCTAATTTGACATTTAATGATAAAAAAAAAATTATTTGAAAATTTTCGATGTCGAATCTAGATTGCCAGGACTATAAAAAAGAGTGAAATTTTGATCAAGGTAAGTCGATATGCATATATATAGTTCTTTTATGATTGGTTCCAGTCTAAATAAGCCAATAATGATCATAATTTGACATTTTTTGATAAAAAAAATTTTTTTGAAAATTTTCGATGTCGAATCTTGAATGCCAGGACTATACAAAAGAGTGAAATTTTGATACAGGTAAGTCGATATGCATATATATAGGTCTTTTATGATTGGTAACAGTCTAAAAAAGCTAAAAATGATCATAATTTGACATTTTTTGATAAGAAAAAAATTTTTCAAAAATTTTCGATGTCGAATCCAGAGTGCCAGGACTATACAAAAGAGTGAAATTTTGATCTAGGGAAGTCGATATGCATATCTATAGGTCTTTTATGATTGGTCCCAGTCTAAGTAAGCCAAAAATGATCATAATTAGACATTTTTTGATAAAAAAATTTTTTTTTGAAAATTTTCGATGTCGAATCTAGAGTGCCAGGACTATAAAAAAGAGTGAAATTTTGATCAAGGTAAGTCTCAATGCATATATATAGGTCTTTTATGATTGGTTCCAGTCTAAATAAGCCAAAAATGATCATAATTTGACATTTTTTGATAAAAAAAATTTTTTTTGAAAATTTTCGATGTCGAATCTAGAATGCCAGGACTATACAAAAGAGTGAAATTTTGATCCAGGTAAGTCGATATGCATATATTTAGGTCTTTTATGATTGTTTCCAGTCTAAATAAGCCAAAAATGATCATAATTTGACATTTTTTGATAAAAAAAAATTTTTCGAAAATTTTCGATGTCGAATCTAGAGTGCCAGAACTATACAAAAGATTGAAATTTTGATCCAGGTTAGTCGATATGCATATATATATGTCTTTTATGATTGGTTCCAGTCTAAATAAGCCAAAAATGATCATAATTTGACATTTTTTATAAAAAAAAATTTTTTTGAAAATTTTCGATGTCGAATCTAGAGTGCCAGGACTATACAAAAGAGCGAATTTTGATCCAGGTAAGTCGATATGCATATATAAAGGTCTTTTATGATTGGTTCCAGTCTAAATTAGCCAAAAATGATCATAATTTGACATTTTTTGATAAAAAAAAAATTTTTCGAAAATTTTCGATGTCGAATCTAGAGTGCCAGGACTATACAAAAGAGTGAAATTTTGATCTAGGGAAGTCGATATGCATATCTATAGGTCTTTTATGATTGGTCCCAGTCTAAGTAAGCCAAAAATGATCATAATTAAACATTTTTTGATAAAAAATTTTTTTTTGAAAATTTTCGATGTCGAATCTAGAGTGCCAGGACTATAAAAAAGAGTGAAATTTTGATCAAGGTAAGTCTCAATGCATATATATAGTTCTTTTATGATTGGTTCCAGTCTAAATAAGCCAATAATGATCATAATTTGACATTTTTTGATAAAAAAAAATTTTTTGAAAATTTTCGATGTCGAATCTTGAATGCCAGGACTATACAAAAGAGTGAAATTTTGATACAGGTAAGTCGATATGCATATATATAGGTCTTTTATGATTGGTAACAGTCTAAAAAAGCTAAAAATGATCATAATTTGACATTTTTTGATAAGAAAAAAATTTTTCAAAAATTTTCGATGTCGAATCTAGAGTGCCAGGACTATACAAAAGAGTGAAATTTTGATCTAGGGAAGTCGATATGCATATCTATAGGTCTTTTATGATTGGTCCCAGTCTAAGTAAGCCAAAAATGATCATAATTAGACATTTTTTGATAAAAAAATTTTTTTTTGAAAATTTTCGATGTCGATTCTAGAGTGTCAGGACTATACAAAAGAGTGAAATTTTGATCCAGGTAAGTCGATATGCATATATCTGGGTCTTTTATGATTGTTCCCAGTCTAAATAAGCCAAAAATGATCAAAATTTGACATTTTTTGATAAAATAAAATTTTTGCCAGGACTATACAAAAGAGTGAAATTTTGATCCAGGTAAGTCGATATGCATATATATAGGTCTTTTTTGATTTGTTCCAGACTAAATAAGCCAAAAATGATCATAATTTGACATTTTTTGATAAAAAAAAATTTTTTGAAAATTTTCGATGTCGAATCTAGAGTGCCAGGACTATACAAAACAGTGAAATTTTGATACAGGTAAGTCGATATGCATATATATAGGTCTTTTATGATTGGTATCAGTCTAAATAAGCCAAAAATGATTATAATTTGACATTTTTTGATTTAAAAAAAATTTTTTGAAAATTTTCTATGTCGAATCTAGAGTGCCAGGACTATACAAAAGAGTGAAATTTTGATCCAAGTAAGTCAATATGCATATATATAGATCTTTTATGATTGGTCCCAGTCTAAATAAGCCAAAAATGATCATAATTTGACATTTTTTGATAAAAAAAAAATTTTTTGAAAATTTTCGATGTCGAATCCAGAGTACCAGGACTATACAAAAGCGTGAAATTTTGATCCAGGTAAGTCGATATGCATGTATATAGGTCTTTTATGATTGGTCCCAGTCTAAATAAGCCAAAAATGATCATAATTTGACATTTTTTGTTAAAAAAAAAAAAAATAATTTTTTGAAAATTTTCGATGTCGAATCTAGAGTGCCAGGACTATACAAAAGAGTGAAATTTTGATCCAGGTAAGTCGATATGCATAAATATAGGTCTTTTATGATTGGTGCCAGTCTAAATAAGCCAAAAATGACCATAATTTGACATTTTTTGATAAAAAAAAATTTTTTGAAAATTTTCGATGTCGAATCTAGAGTGCCGGGACTATACAAAAGAGTGAAATTTTGATCCAGGTAAGTCGATATGCATATATATAGGTCTTTTATGATTGGTCCCAGTCTAAATAACCCAAAAATGATCCTAATTTGACATTTAATGATAAAAAAAAAAATTATTTGAAAATTTTCGATGTCGAATCTAGATTGCCAGGACTATAAAAAAGAGTGAAATTTTGATCAAGGTAAGTCGATATGCATATATATAGTTCTTTTATGATTGGTTCCAGTCTAAATAAGCCAATAATGATCATAATTTGACATTTTTTGATAAAAAAAATTTTTTTGAAAATTTTCGATGTCGAATCTTGAATGCCAGGACTATACAAAAGAGTGAAATTTTGATACAGGTAAGTCGATATGCATATATATAGGTCTTTTATGATTGGTAACAGTCTAAAAAAGCTAAAAATGATCATAATTTGACATTTTTTGATAAGAAAAAAATTTTTCAAAAATTTTCGATGTCGAATCTAGAGTGCCAGGACTATACAAAAGAGTGAAATTTTGATCTAGGGAAGTCGATATGCATATCTATAGGTCTTTTATGATTGGTCCCAGTCTAAGTAAGCCAAAAATGATCATAATTAGACATTTTTTGATAAAAAAATTTTTTTTTGAAAATTTTCGATGTCGAATCTAGAGTGCCAGGACTATAAAAAAGAGTGAAATTTTGATCAAGGTAAGTCTCAATGCATATATATAGGTCTTTTATGATTGGTTCCAGTCTAAATAAGCCAAAAATGATAATAATTTGACATTTTTTGATAAAAAAAATTTTTTTTGAAAATTTTCGATGTCGAATCTAGAATGCCAGGACTATACAAAAGAGTGAAATTTTGATCCAGGTAAGTCGATATGCATATATTTAGGTCTTTTATGATTGTTTCCAGTCTAAATAAGCCAAAAATGATCATAATTTGACATTTTTTGATAAAAAAAAATTTTTCGAAAATTTTCGATGTCGAATCTAGAGTGCCAGAACTATACAAAAGATTGAAATTTTGATCCAGGTTAGTCGATATGCATATATATATGTCTTTTATGATTGGTTCCAGTCTAAATAAGCCAAAAATGATCATAATTTGACATTTTTTATAAAAAAAAATTTTTTTGAAAATTTTCGATGTCGAATCTAGAGTGCCAGGACTATACAAAAGAGCGAATTTTGATCCAGGTAAGTCGATATGCATATATATAAGTCTTTTATGATTGGTTCCAGTCTAAATAAGCCAAAAATGATCATAATTTGACATTTTTTGATAAAAAAAAAATTTTTCGAAAATTTTCGATGTCGAATCTAGAATGCCAGGACTATACAAAAGAGTGAAATTTTGATCCAGGTAAGTGGATATGCATAAATATAGGTCTTTTATGATTGGTGCCGGTCTAAATAAGCCAAAAATGATCATAATTTGACATTTTTTGATAAAAAAAAAATTTTTTGGAAATTTTCGATGTCGAATCTAGAGTGCCAGGACTATACAAAAGTTTGAAATTTTGATCCAGGTAAGTCGATATGCATATATATAGGTTTTTTTATGATTGGGGCTAGTCTAAATAAGCCCAAAATGATGATAATTTGACAATTTTTGATAAAAAAAATTTTTCGAAAATTTTCGATGTTGAATCTAGAGTGCCAGGACTATACAAAAGAGTGAAATTTTGATCCAGGTAAGTCGATATGCATATATATATAGGTCTTTTATGATTGTTTCCAGTCTAAATAAGCCAAAAATGATCATAATTTGACATTTTTTGATAAAAAAAAAATTTTTTGGAAATTTTCGATGTCGAATCTAGAGTGCCAGGACTATACAAAAGAGTGAAATTTTGATCCAGGTAAGTTGATATGCATATATAAAAAGATCTTTTATGATTGGTTCCAGTCTAAATAAGCCAAAATGGATAATAATTTGACATTTTTTCATAAAAAAAAAATTTTTCGAAAATTTTCGATGTCGAATCTAGAGTGCCAGGACTATACAAAAGAGTGAACTTTTGATCCAGGTAAGTCGATATGCATATATATAGGTCTTTTATGATTGGTTTCAGTCTAAATAAGCCAAAAATGATCATAATTTGACATTTTTTGATAAAAAAAAAAAAAACTTTTTTGAAAATTTTCGATGTCGAATCTAGAGTGCCAGGGCTATACAAAAGAGTGAAATTTTGATCCAGGTAAGTGGATATGCATTAATATAGGTCTTTTATGATTGGTGCCAGTCTAAATAAGCCAAAAATGATCATAATTTGACAATTTTTTGTTAAAAAAGAAAAAAATTTTTTTGAAAATTTTCGATGTCGAATCTAGAGTGCCAGGACTATACAAAAGATTGAAATTTTGATCCAGGTAAGTCGATATGCATATATATAGGTTTTTTATGATTGGTGCCAGTCTAAATAAGCCAAAAATGACCATAATTTGACATTTTTTGATAAAAAAAAATTTTTTGAAAATTTTCGATGTCGAATCTAGAGTGCCGGGACTATACAAAAGAGTGAAATTTTGATCCAGGTAAGTCGATATGCATAAATATAGCTCTTTATGATTGGTTCCAGTCTAAATAACCCAAAAATGATCCTAATTTGACATTTAATGATAAAAAAAAAATTTTTTGAAAATTTTCGATGTCGAATCTAGAGTGCCAGGACTATAAAAAAGAGTGAAATTTTGATCAAGGTAAGTCGATATGCATATATATAGGTCTTTTATGATTGGTTCCAGTCTAAATAAGCCAAAAATGATCATAATTTGACATTTTTTGATAAAAAAAATTTTTTTGAAAATTTTCGATGTCGAATCTTGAATGCCAGGACTATACAAAAGAGTGAAATTTTTATCCAGGTAAGTCGATATGCATATATATAGGTCTTTTATGATTGGTAACAGTCTAAAAAAGCTAAAAATGATCATAATTTGACATTTTTTGATAAGAAAAAAATTTTTCAAAAATTTTCGATGTCGAATCTAGAGTGCCAGGACTATACAAAGAGTGAAATTTTGATCTTGGGAAGTCGATATGCATATCTATAGGTCTTTTATGATTGGTCCCAGTCTAAGTAAGCCAAAAATGATCATAATTTGACATTTTTTGATAAAAAAAAAATTTTTTGGAAATTTTCGATGTCGAATCTAGAGTGCCAGGACTATACAAAAGAGTGAAATTTTGATCCAGGTAAGTCGATATGCATATATATAAAGATCTTTTATGATTGGTTCCAGTCTAAATAAGCCAAAATGGATAATAATTTGACATTTTTTCATAAAAAGAAAAATTTTTCGAAAATTTTCGATGTCGAATCTAGAGTGCCAGGACTATACAAAAGAGTGAACTTTTGATCCAGGTAAGTCGATATGCATATATATAGGTCTTTTATGATTGGTTTCAGTCTAAATAAGCCAAAAATGATCATAATTTGACATTTTTTGATAAAAAAAAAATTTTTCGAAAATTTTCGATGTCGAATCTAGAATGCCAAGACTATACAAAAGAGTGACATTTTGATCCAGGTAAGTGGATATGCATCAATATAGGTCTTTTATGATTGGTGCCAGTCTAAATAAGCCAAAAATGATCATAATTTGACATTTTTTGTTAAAAAAAAAAAATTTTTTTGAAAATTTTCGATGTCGAATCTAGAGTGCCAGGACTATACAAAAGATTAAAATTTTGATCCAGGTAAGTCGATATGCATATATATAGGTTTTTTATGATTGGGGCTAGTCTAAATAAAAGCCAAAAATGATGATAATTTGACAATTTTTGATAAAAAAAATTTTTTGAAAATTTTCGATGTCGAATCTTGAGTGCCAGGACTATACAAAAGATTGAAATTTTGATCCAGGTAAGTCGATATGCATATATATAGGTCTTTGACGATTAGTTTCAGTCTTATTAAGCCAAAAATGATCATAATTTGACATTTTTTGATAAAAAAATTTTTGGAAAATTTTCGATGTTGAATCTAGAGTGCCAGGACTATACAAAAGAGTGAAATTTTGATCCAGGTAAGTCGATATGCATATATATATAGGTAATTATGATTGGTTCCAGTCTAAATAAGCCAAAAATGATCATAATTTGACATTTTTTGATAAAAAAAAAATTTTTTTGGAAATTTTCGATGTCGAATCTAGAGTGCCAGGACTATACAAAAGAGTGAAATTTTGATCCAAGTAAGTCGATATGCATATATATAGGTCTTTTATGATTGGTCCCAGTCTAAATAAGCCAAAAATGATCATAATTTGACATTTTTTGATAAAAAAAAATAATTTGAAAATTTTCGATGTCTGATCTAGAGTGCCAGGACTATACAAAAGAGTGAAATTTTGATCCAGGTTATTCGATATGCATATATATAGGTCTTTAATGATTGGTCCCAGTCTAAATAAATCAAAAATGATCATAATTTGACATTTTTTGATAAAGAAAAAATTTTTGAAAATTTTCGATGTCGAATCTAGAGTGCCAGGACTATACAAAAGAGTAAACTTTGATCCAGGTAGGTCGATATGCGTATATATAGGACTTTTATGATTGGTCCCAGTCTAAATAAGCCAAAAATGATCATAATTTGACATTTTTTTATAAAGAAAAAATTTTTGAAAATTTTCGATGTCGAATCTAGAGTGCCAGGACTATACAAAAGAGTAAACTTTGATCCAGGTAGGTCGATATGCGTATATATAGGACTTTTATGATTGGTCCCAGTCTAAATAAGCCAAAAATGATCATAATTTGACATTTTTTGATAAAAAAAAAATTTTTTTATATTTTCGATGTCGAATCTAGAGTGCCAGGACTATACAAAAGAGTGAAATTTTGATCTAGGGAAGTCGATATGCATATCTATAGGTCTTTTATGATTGGTCCCAGTCTTAGTAAGCCAAAAATGATCATAATTTGACATTTTTTGATTTAAAAAAAATTTTTTGAAAATTTTCGATGTCGAATTTAGTGTGCCAGGACTATACAAAAGAGTGAAAATTTGATCCAGGTAAGTCGATATGCATATATATAGGTCTTTAATGATTGGTCCCAGTCTAAATAAGCCAAAAATGATCATAATTTGACATTTTTTGATAAAAAAAAAATTTTTCGAAAATTTTCGATGTCGAATCTAGAATGCCAGGACTATACAAAAGAGTGAAATTTTGATCCTGGTAAGTCGATATGCATATATTTAGGTATTTTATGATTGGTCCCAGTCTAAATAAGCCAAAAATGATCATAATTTGACATTTTTTGATAAAAAAAAATATTTTTTTATATTTTTGATGTCGAATCTAGAGTGCCAGGACTATACAAAATAGTGAAATTTTGACCCAGGTAAGTCGATATGCATATATATAGGTCTTTGACGATTAGTTTCAGTCTTATTAAGCCAAAAATGATCATAATTTGACATTTTTTGATAAAAAAATTTTTCGAAAATTTTCGATGTTGAATCTGGAGTGCCAGGACTATACAAAAGAGTGAAATTTTAATCCAGGTAAGTCGATATGTATATATATATATAGGTCTTTTATGATTGGTTCCAGTCTAAATAAGCCAAAAATGATCATAATTTGACATTTTTTGATTAAAAAAAAATTTTTTGAAAATTTTCGATGTCGAATTTAGTGTGCCAGGACTATACAAAAGAGTGAAAATTTTATCCAGGTAAGTCGATATGCATATATATAGGTCTTTAAAGATTGGTCCCAGTCTAAATAAGCCAAAAATGATCATAATTTGACATTTTTTGATAAAAAAAATTTTTTTTTGAAAATTTTCGATGTCGAATCTAGAGTGCCAGGACTATACAAAAGAGTGAAATTTTGATCCAGTGAAAGTCGATATGCATATATGTAGATCTTTTATGATTGGTTCCAGTCTAAATAAGCCAAAAATGATCATAATTTGACATTTTTTGATAAAAAAATTTTTCGAAAATTTTCGATGTCGAATCTAGAGTGCCAGGACTATGCAAAAGAGTGAAATTTTGATCCAGGTAAGGCGATATGCATATATATAGGTCTTTTATGATTGGTTCCAGTCTAAATAAGCCAAAAGTGATCATAATTTGACATTTTTTGATAAAAAAAAAATTTTTGAAAATTTTCGATGTCGAATCTAGTGTGCCAGGACTATACAAAAGAGTGAAATTTTGATCCAGGTAAGTCGATAGGCATATATAAAGGTCTTTTATGATTGGTTCCAGTCTAAATAAACCAAAATGGATAATAATTTGACATATTTTCATAAAAAAAAATTTTTCGAAAATTTCCGATGTCGAATCTAGAGTGCCAGGACTATACAAAAGAGTGAACTTTTGATCCAGGTAAGTCGATATGCATATATATACGTCTTTTATGATTTTTTCCAGCCTAAATAAGCCAAAAATGATCATAATTTGACATTTTTTGATAAAAAAAAAATTTTTCGAAAATTTTCGATGTCGAATCTAGAATGCCAGGACTTTACAAAAGAGTGAAATTTTGATCCTGGTTAGTCGATATGCATATATTTAGGTCTTTTATGATTGGTCCCAGTCTAAATAAGCCAAAAATGATCATAATTTGACATTTTTTGATAAAAAAAAAATTTTTTGAAAATTTTCGATGTCGAATGTAGAGTGCCAGGACTATACAAAAGAGTGAAATTTTGATCCAGGTAAGTCGATATGCATATGTATAGGTCTTTTATGATTGGTCCCAGTCTAAATAAGCCAAAAATGATCATTATTTGACATTTTATGATAAAAAAAAAATTTTTGAAAATTTTCGATGTCGATTCTAGAGTGCCAGGACTATACAAAAGATTGAAATGTTGATCCAGGTATGTCGATATGCATATATATAGGTCTTTTAGGATTGGTTCCAGTCTAAATAAGCCAAAAATGATCATAATTTGACATTTTTTGTTAAAAAAAAAAAAATAATTTTTTGAAAATTTTCGATGTCGAATCTAGAGTGCCAGGACTATACAAAAGATTGAAATTTTGATCCAGGTAAGTCGATATGCATATATATAGGTTTTTTATGATTGGGGCTAGTCTAAATAAGCCAAAAATGATGATAATTTGACAATTTTTGATAAAAAAAAATTTTTTTGAAAATTTTCATTGTCGAATCTTGAGTGCCAGGTTTATACAAAAGAGTGAAATTTTGATCCAGGTAAGTCGATATGCATATATATATTTCTTTTATGATTGGTCCCAGTCTAAATAAGCCAAAAATGATCATAATTTGACATTTTTTGAAAAAAAAAAAATTTTTGAAAATTTTCGATGTCGAATCTAGAGTGCCAGGACTATACAAAAGAGTAAACTTTGATCCAGGTAGGTCGATATGCGTATATATAGGACTTTTATGATTGGTCCCAGTCTAAATAAGCCAAAAATGATCATAATTTGACATTTTTTGATAAAAAAAATTTTTTTTTTATATTTTCAATGTCGAATCTAGAGTGCCTGGACTACACAAAATAGTGAAATTTTGACCCAGGTAAGTCGATATGAATATATATAGGTCTTTTATGATTGGTTCCAGTCTAAATAGGCCAAAAATGATCATAATTTAACATTTTTTGATAAAAAAAAAATTTTTGAAAATTTTCGATGTCGAATCTAGAGTGCCAGGACTAAACAAAAGAGTGAAATTTTGATCCGGGTAAGTCGATATGCATATATATAGGTCTTTTATGATTGGTTCCAGTCTAAATAAGCCAAAAATGATCAAAATTTGACATTTTTTGATAAAAAAAAATTTTTTTGAAAATTTTCAATGTCGAATCTAGAGTGCCAGGACTATACAAAAGAGTGAAATTTTGATCCAGGTAAGTCGATATGCATATATATAGGTCTTTTATGATTGGTTCCAGTCTAAATAAGCCAAAAATGATCATAATTTGACATTTTTTGATTTAAAAAAAATTTTTCGAAAATTTTCGATGTCGAATCTAAAGTGCCAGGACTATACAAAAGAGTGAAATTTTGATCCAAGTAAGTCGATATGCATATATATAGGTCTTTTATGATTGGTTTCAGTCTAAATAAGCCAAAAATGATCATAATTTGACATTTTTTTATAAAAAAAAAATTTTTTGAAAATTTTCGATGTCGAATCTAGAGTGCCAGGACTATACAAAGGAGTGAAATTTTGATCCAGGTTAGTCGATATACATATATATAGATCTTTAATGATTGGTCCCAGTCTAAATAAGCCAAAAATGATCATAATTTGAAATTTTTTGATAAAAAAAAAATTTTTTTGAAAATTTTCGATGTCGAATCTAGAGTGCCAGGACTATACAAAAGATTGAAATTTTGATCCAGGTAAGTTGATATGGATATATATAGGTCTTTTATGATTGGTTCCAGTCTAAATAAGCCAAAAATTATCATAATTTGACATTTTTTGTTGAAACAGAAAAATAATTTTTTGAAAATTTTCGATGTCGAATCTAGAGTGCCAGGAATATACAAAAGAGTGAAATTTTGATCCAGGTAAGTCGATATGCATAAATTTAGGATTTTTATGATTGGTGCCAGTCTAAATAAGCCAAAAATGATCATTATTTTACAATTTATGATTAAAAAAAAATTTTTGAAAATTTTCGATGTCGATTCTAGAGTGCCAGGACTATACAAAAGATTGAAATGTTGATCCAGGTATGTCGATATGCATATATATAGGTCTTTTAGGATTGGTTCCTGTCTAAATAAGCCAAAAATGATCATAATTTGACATTTTTTGTTAAAAAAAAAAAAATAATTTTTTGAAAATTTTCGATGTCGAATCTAGAGTGCCAGGACTATACAAAAGATTGAAATTTTGATCCAGGTAAGTCGATATGCATATATATAGGTTTTTTATGATTGGGGCTAGTCTAAATAAGCCAAAAATGATGATAATTTGACAATTTTTGATAAAAAAAAATTTTTTTGAAAATTTTCATTGTCGAATCTTGAGTGCCAGGTTTATACAAAAGAGTGAAATTTTGATCCAGGTAGGTCGATATGCGTATATATAGGACTTTTATGATTGGTCCCAGTCTAAATAAGCCAAAAATGATCATAATTTGACATTTTATGATAAAAAAAAATTTTTTTTTATATTTTCAATGTCGAATCTAGAGTGCCAGGACTACACAAAATAGTGAAATTTTGACCCAGGTAAGTCGATATGAATATATATAGGTCTTTTATGATTGGTTCCAGTCTAAATAGGCCAAAAATGATCATAATTTAACATTTTTTGATAAAAAAAAAATTTTTGAAAATTTTCGATGTCGAATCTAGAGTGCCAGGACTAAACAAAAGAGTGAAATTTTGATCCGGGTAAGTCGATATGCATATATATAGGTCTTTTATGATTGGTTCCAGTCTAAATAAGCCAAAAATGATCAAAATTTGACATTTTTTGATAAAAAAAAATTTTTTTGAAAATTTTCAATGTCGAATCTAGAGTGCCAGGACTATACAAAAGAGTGAAATTTTGATCCAGGTAAGTCGATATGCATATATATAGGTCTTTTATGATTGGTTCCAGTCTAAATATGCCAAAAATGATCATAATTTGACATTTTTTGATTTAAAAAAAATTTTTCGAAAATTTTCGATGTCGAATCTAAAGTGCCAGGACTATACAAAAGAGTGAAATTTTGATCCAAGTAAGTCGATATGCATATATATAGATCTTTTATGATTGGTTTCAGTCTAAATAAGCCAAAAATGATCATAATTTGACATTTTTTTATAAAAAAAAAATTTTTTGAAAATTTTCGATGTCGAATCTAGAGTGCCAGGACTATACAAAGGAGTGAAATTTTGATCCAGGTTAGTCGATATACTTATATATAGATCTTTAATGATTGGTCCCAGTCTAAATAAGCCAAAAATGATCATAATTTGAAATTTTTTGATAAAAAAAAAATTTTTTTGAAAATTTTCGATGTCGAATCTAGAGTGCCAGGCCTATACAAAAGAGTGAAATTTTGATCCAGGTAAGTCGATATGCATATATATAGGTCTTTGATGATTGGTTCCAGTCTTAATAAGCCAAAAATAATCATAATTTGACATTTTTTAATAAAAAAAAAAAATTTTGAAAATTTTCGATGTCGAATCTAGAGTGCCAGGACTATACAAAAGAGTGAAATTTTGATCCAGGTAAGTCGATATGCATATATATACGTCTTTTATGATTGGTTCCAGTCTAAATAAGCCAAAAATGATCATAATTTGACATTTTTTGATTAAACAAAATTTTTCGAAAATTTTCGATGTCGAATCTAGAGTGCCAGGACTATACAAAAGAGTGAAATTTTGATTCAGGTAAGTGGGTATGCATATAAATAGGTCTTTTATGATTGGTTTCAGTCTAAATAAGCCAAAAATGATCATAATTTGACATTTTTTTATAAAAAAAAAATTTTTTGAAAATTTTCGATGTCGAATCTAGAGTGCCAGGACTATACAAAAGATTGAAATTTTGATCCAGGTAAGTCGAAATGCATATATAAATGTCTTTTATGATTGGTTCCAGTCTAAATAATCCAAAAATAATCATAATTTGACATTTTTTTATAAAAAAAAAAATTTTTGAAAATTTTCGATGTCGAATCTAGAGTGCCAGGACTATACAAAAGAGTGAAATTTTGATCCAGGTAAGTCGATATGCATATATATAGGTCTTTTATGATTGGTTCCAGTCTAAATAAGCCAAAAATGATCATAATTTGACATTTTTTGATTTAAAAAAAATTTTTCGAAAATTTTCGATGTCGAATCTAGCTAGAGTGCCAGGACTATACAAAAGAGTGAAATTTTGATCCAGGTAAGTCGGTATGCATATAAATAGGTCTTTTTTGATTGGTTTCAGTCTAAATAAGCCAAAAATGATCATAATTTGACATTTTTTGATTTAAAAAAATTTTTTTGAAAATTTTCGATGTCGAATCTAGAGTGCCAGGACTATAAAAAAGATTGAAATTTTGATCCAGGTAATTCGATATGTATTAAAATAGGTCTTTTATGATTGGTTCCAGTCTAAATAAGCCAAAAATGATCATAATTTGAGCTTTTTTGATAAAAAAATAATTTTTTGAAAATTTTCGATGTCGAATCTAGAGTGCCAGGACTATACAAAAGAGTGAAATTTTGATCCAGGTAAGTCGATATGCATATATATAGGTCTTTTATGATTGGTCCCAGTCTAAATAAGCCAAAAATGATCATAATTTGACATTTTCTGATAAAAAAAAATTTTTTGAAAATTTTCCATGTCGAATCTAGAGTGCCAGGACTATACAAAAGAGTGAAATTTTGATCCAGGTAAGTCGATATGCATATATATAGGTCTTTTATGATTGGTCCCAGTCTAAATAAGCCAAAAATGATCATAATTTGACATTTTTTTATTAAAAAAAATTTTTTTGAAAGTTTTCGATGTCGAATCTAGAGTGCCAGGACTATACAAAAGAGTGAAATTTTATTCCAGGTAAGTCGATATGCATATATATAATCTTTTATGATTGGTTCCAGTCTAAATTAGCCAAAAATGATCATAATTTGACATTTTTTGATAAAAAAAAATTTTTTTTCGATAATTTTCGATGTCGAATCTAGAGTGCCAGGACTATACAAAAGATTGAAATTTTGATCCAGGTAAGTCGATATGCGTATATGAAGGTCTTTTATGATTGGTTCCAGTATAAATAAGCCAAAAATGATCATAATTTGACATTTTTTGATAAAAAAAAAAATTTTCGAAAATTTTCGATGTCGAATCTAGAGTGCCAGGCCTATACAAAAGAGTGAAATTTTGATCCAGGTAAGTCGATATGCATATATATAAGTCTGTTATGATTGGTTCCAGTCTAAATAAGCCAAAAATGATCATCATTTGACATTTTTTGATAAAAAAAAATTTTTGGAAAATTTTCGATGTCGAATCTAGAGTGCCTGGACTATACAAAAGATTGAAATTTTGATTCAGGTAAGTCGATATGCATATATTAAGGTCTTTTATGATTGGTTCCAGTCTAAATAAGCCAAAAATAATCATAATTTGACATTTTTTTATAAAAAAAAAATTTTTTGAAAATTTTCGATGTCGAATCTAGAGTGCCAGGACTACACAAAAGAGTGAAATTTTGATCCGGGTAAGTCGATATGCATATATATAGGTCTTTTATGATTGGTTCCAGTCTAAATATGCCAAAAATGATCATAATTTGACATTTTTTGATTAAAAAAAATTTTTCGAAAATTTTCGATGTCGATTCTAGAGTGCCAGGACTATACAAAAGAGTGAAATTTTGATCCAGGTAAGTCGATATGCATATATATAGCTTTTTTATGATTGGTCCCAGTCTAAATAAGCCAAAAATGATCATAATTTGACATTTTTTTATAAAAAAAAATTTTTCGAAAATTTTCGATGTCGATTCTAGAGTGCCAGGACTATACAAAAGAGTGAAATATAGATCCAGGTAAGTCGATATGCATTTATATAGGTCTTTTATGATTGGTTCCAGTCTAAATAAGCCAAAAATGATCATAATTTGACATTTTTTGATTAAAAAAAAATTTTTCGAAAATTTTCGATGTCGAATCTAGAGTGCCAGGACTATACAAAAGAGTGAAATTTTGATCCAGGTAAGTCAGTATGCATATAAATAGGTCTTTTATGATTGGTTTCAGTCTAAATAAGCCAAAAATGATCATAATTTGACATTTTTTGATAAAAAAAAAATTTTTTGAAAATTTTCGATGTCGAATCTAGAGTGCCAGGACTATAAAAAAGATTGAAATTTTGATCCAGGTAAGACGATATGTAATAAAATAGGTCTTTTATGATTGGTTCCAGTCTAAATAAGCCAAAAATGATCATAATTTGAGCTTTTTTGATAAAAAAATAATTTTTTGAAAATTTTCGATGTCGAATCTAGAGTGCCAGGACTATACAAAAGAGTGAAATTTTGATCCAGGAAAGTCGATATGCATATATATAGGTCTTTTATGATTGGTCCCAGTCTAAATAAGCCAAAAATAATCATAATTTGACATTTTTTGATAAAAAAAATTTTTCGATAATTTTCGATGTCGAATCTAGAGTGCCAGGCCAATACAAAAGAGTGAAATTTTGATCCAGGTAAGTCGATATGCATATATATAGGTCTTTTATGATTGGTCCCAGTCTAAATTAGCCAAAAATGATCATAATTTGACATTTTTTGATAAAAAAAAAATTTTTCGAGAATTTTCGATGTCGTATCTGGAGTGCCAGGACTATACAAAAGAGTGAAATTTTGATCCAGGTAAGTCGATATGCATATATATAAGTCTTTTATGATTGGTTCCAGTCTAAATAAGCCAAAAATGATCATTATTTGACATTTTTTGATAAAAAAAAAATTTTTTGAAAATTTTCGATGTCGAATCTAGAGTGCCAGGACTATACAAAAGAGTGAAATTTTAATCCAGGTAAGTCGATATGCATATATATAATCTTTTATGATTGGTTCCAGTCTAAATTAGCCAAAAATGATCATAATTTGACATTTTTTGATAAAAAAAAAAATTTTCGAGAATTTTCGATGTCGTATCTGGAGTGCCAGGACTATACAAAAGAGTGAAATTTTGATCCAGGTAAGTCGATATGCATATATATAAGTCTTTTATGATTGGTTCCAGTCTAAATAAGCCAAAAATGATCATTATTTGACATTTTTCGATAAAAAAAAAATTTTTTGAAAATTTTCGATGTCGAATCTGGAGTGCCAGGACTATACAAAAGATTGAAATTTTGATTCAGGTAAGTCGATAGGCATATATTAAGGTCTTTTATGATTGGTTCCAGTCTAAATAAGCCAAAAATAATCATAATTTGACATTTTTTTATAAAAAAAAAATTTTTTTGAAAATTTTCGATGTCGAATCTAGAGTGCCAGGACTACACAAAAGAGTGAAATTTTGATCCGGGTAAGTCGATATGCATATATATAGGTCTTTTATGATTGGTTCCAGTCTAAATATGCCAAAAATGATCATAATTTGACATTTTTTGATTAAAAAAAATTTTTCGAAAATTTTCGATGTCGAATCTAGAGTGCCAGGACTATACAAATGAGTGAAATTTTGATCCAGGTAAGTCGGTTTGCATATATATAGGTCTTTTATGATTGGTTTCAGTCTAAATAAGCCAAAAATGATCATCATTTGACATTTTTTGATAAAAAAAAAATTTTTTGAAAATTTTCGATGTCGAATCTAGAGTGCCAGGACTATAAAAAAGATTGAAATTTTGATCCAGGTAAGTCGATATGTATTAATATAGGTCTTTTATGATTGGTTCCAGTCTAAAAAAGCCAAAAATGATCATAATTTGAGCTTTTTTGATAAAAAAAAATTTTTTTGAAAATTTTCGATGTCGAATCTAGAGTGCCAGGACTATACAAAAGAGCGAATTTTGATCCAGATAAGTCGATATGCATATATATAGGTCTTTTATGATTGGTTCCAGTCTAAATAAGCCAAAAATGATCATAATTTGACATTTTTTGATAAAAAAAATTTTTCGATAATTTTCGATGTCGAATCTAGAGTGCCAGGCCAATACAAAAGAGTGAAATTTTGATCCAGGTAAGTCGATATGCATATATATATGTCTTTTATGATTGGTCCCAGTCTAAATAAGCCAAAAATGATCATAATTTGACATTTTTTTATAAAAAAAAATTTTTCGAAAATTTTCGATGTCGATTCTAGAGTGCCAGGACTATACAAAAGAGTGCAATATAGATCCAGGTAAGTCGATATGCATTAATATAGGTCTTTTATGATTGGTTCCAGTCTAAATAAGCCAAAAATGATCATAATTTGACATTTTTTGATTAAAAAAAAATTTTTCGAAAATTTTCGATGTCGAATCTAGAGTGCCAGGACTATACAAAAGAGTGAAATTTTGATCCAGGTAAGTCAGTATGCATATAAATAGGTCTTTTATGATTGGTTTCAGTCTAAATAAGCCAAAAATGATCATAATTTGACATTTTTTGATAAAAAAAAAATTTTTTGAAAATTTTTGATGTCGAATCTAGAGTGCCAGGACTATAAAAAAGATTGAAATTTTGATCCAGGTAAGACGATATGTATTAAAATAGGTCTTTTATGATTGGTTCCAGTCTAAATAAGCCAAAAATGATCATAATTTGAGCTTTTTTGATAAAAAAATAATTTTTGGAAAATTTTCGATGTCGAATCTAGAGTGCCAGGACTATACAAAAGAGTGAAATTTTTATCCAGGCAAGTCGATATGCATATATATAGTTCTTTTATGATTGGTCCCAGTCTAAATAAGCCAAAAATGATCATAATTTGACATTTTTTGATTAAAAAAAAATTTTTGAAAGTTTTCGATGTCGAATCTAGAGTGCCAGGACTATACAAAAGAGTGAAATTTTGATCCAGGTAAGTCGATATGCATATATATAATCTTTTATGATTGGTTCCAGTCTAAATAAGCCAAAAATGATCATAATTTGACATTTTTTGATAAAAAAATATTTTTTGAAAATTTTCCATGTCGAATCTAGAGTGCCAGGACTATACAAAATAGTGAAATTTTGATCCAGCAAAGTCGATATGCATATATATAGTTCTTTTATGATTGGTCCCAGTCTAAATAAGCCAAAAATAATCATAATTTGACATTTTTTGACTAAAAAAAAATTTTTTGAAAGTTTTCGATGTCGAATCTAGAGTGCCAGGACTATACAAAAGAGTGAAATTTTGATCCAGGTAAGTCGATATGCATATATATAAGTCTTTTATGATTGGTTCCAGTCTAAAAAAGCCAAAAATGATCATAATTTGAGCTTTTTTGATAAAAAAAAATTTTTTTGAAAATTTTCGATGTCGAATCTAGAGTGCCAGGACTATACAAAAGAGCGAATTTTGATCCAGGTAAGTCGATATGCATATATATAGGTCTTTTATGATTGGTTCCAGTCTAAATAAGCCAAAAATGATCATAATTTGACATTTTTTGATAAAAAAAATTTTTCGATAATTTTCGATGTCGAATCTAGAGTGCCAGGACTATACAAAAGAGTGAAATTTTGATCCAGGTAAGTCGATATGCATATATATAAGTCTTTTATGATTGGTTCCAGTCTAAATAAGCCAAAAATGATCATTATTTGACATTTTTCGATAAAAAAAAAATTTTTTGAAAATTTTCGATGTCGAATCTGGAGTGCCAGGACTATACAAAAGATTGAAATTTTGATTCAGGTAACTCAATAGGCATATATTAAGGTCTTTTATGATTGGTTCCAGTCTAAATAAGCCAAAAATAATCATAATTTGACATTTTTTTATAAAAAAAAAAAAATTTTGAAAATTTTCGATGTCGAATCTAGAGTGCCAGGACTATAAAAAAGAGTGAAATTTTTATCCACGTAAGTCGATATGCATATATATAGGTCTTTAATGATTGGTTCTAGTCTGAATAAGCCAAAAATAATCATAATTTGACATTTTTTGATAAAAAAAAAATTTTTTCGAAAATATTCGATAGCGAATCTAGAGTGCCAGGACTATACAAAAGATTGAAATATTGATGCAGGTAAGTCGATATGCATTAATATAGGTCTTTTATGATTGGTTCTAGTCTAAATAAGCCAAAAATGATCATAATTTGACATTTTTTGATAAAAAAATAATTTTTTGAAAATTTTCGATGTCGAATCTACAGTGCCAGGACTATACAAAAGATTGAAATTTTGATCCAGGTAAGTCGATATGCGTATACGAAGGTCTTTTATGATTGGTTCCAGTATAAATAAGCCAAAAATGATCATAATTTGACATTTTTTGATAAAAAAAAAAAATTTTCGAAAATTTTCGATGTCGAATCTAGAGTGCCAGGACTATACAAAAGAGTGAAATTTTTATCCCGGTTAGTCGATATGCATATATATAGGTCTTTTATGATTGGTCCCAGTCTAAATAAGCCAAAAATGATCATAATTTTGTGGCATTTTTAATAGAACTTTATATTAAAATCTTCTATTAAATTACCAACTGTGGCATCGATGATAAGTGGAAGCGTTTTTTATCCGCGATCTTAGTAAGTGTGATCGAATCTGAAAAAAAATCAAAGTGAAAAAAGGAACGGTCTAGGATGGAGTAGTAGTCTGTGAAGTGACTACAACTCTATGGACTATCAATAAAATGTCAAAATTATTTGACAACAACAAAAGAACACATGTAAGTTTAGTTCTACACTTAGATTAATTTATTTAATTAAAATATAACATATTCTTTTTGTTTTTAGAGTTTACAAATATAACAGTGTTAAATTGATTAAATGTTAAAAATAATCTGAAACAAAATTCTCAAGACAAATGCACAATATTACATAACCTCTTTAAGGTAAGGTTTTTGTTTGTTAAATTAACTCAGTGTTTTTTTTTCTTTTGTTTTTTTTTTTTTATAAAATATGTGAAACCTATATTGAAACTGAACTGAATTGAACAGTTCCGATTTTGCGTTAAATTCTTCTGTTTAGTGAATCAAGTATCCATCTTCTGGCTCTGACCCGTGACTCAATTTATTCAATATTACACAGAGCAGAATCCGATGAAGCTTACGTACCGGCGAAGTATAACTCCGAATCGAAAGACTAAAGACACCCATCAAGGGCTGTCTGCACTCGTGGTCAGCTACACTTCCAAAACGCGGTATTGATCACGTTCAACACCAAATTTAAATATTTAATTAAAATCGAATCGGAACTGTCCAATTGCGTATTGTTAAACTACGTATACTAAACGTTTTGACTTTTTTGTAGGTAAATCTCCAATTACATCGCTACAAATTGGGACAGAAGGAAGATAATTAATATAAAGCAACGTACCTTGAAAATCTAGGAAAAACCACCTGAGGATGACCGAGCGATACACAACCAAACAAACAACACCAGCCGTTGATGAAATGTCCAGGTATGATTAATTTGATCGTTCAAGTAAGTCCACTTCTTTGAAGTTAAACCAATTATTTTATTTCCAGATTAAAATGCCCAATCCATCAATTGTACGATGTAATATTAAAACGTGCTCGCGTTGCGGGCACGAACGTGTATCTTATTGATTTTAATAAATTTTATCCTTGATGTGTACCATTCAACGGTGATTTTATTAAGAGACCTAATTTTTAAATTGTCTGAGCTTTTTAGCTTCGTTCTGTATTCATACACCGAACTACGTTGTTTTGTTTGTTAACTTTTAATAATTGTTGCGCAGGGTGGCCATTCACACGTTAGCGTGTACTAACGTCCGTTCACACGCTAGCGTGATTTTAATTCAATTTTTTTTTTTTTGAGTGGTTTTTCTTGTTTTTTTTTATTTTGTGTGTGTGTTTTAGATTTAAATAGGTTTTTTTTTTGTGTGCTTCTTTTTTTTTTCTTATTTATTTATTTCTATTTTTTTTTTTATTTTTCACTTTTGTACATATTTCTTTTCGTGTTCGTGTGTTTTAATGATTGTTACCTATTCTGTCCCAATCCGTATAATGTTTTTGATCGCGTTTACTACTCTAATTTAAAAGATTTTTAATTACTATCAGCCAAACCTACAATCAAAATACTGTGAACCGAATTGAACGGTTCAATTTGACATTTTTTGATAAAAAAAAATTTTTTGAAAATTTTCGATGTCGAATCTAGAGTGCCAGGACTATACAAAAGAGTGATATTTTGATCCAGGTAAGTCGAAATGCATTTATATAGGTCTTTTATGATTGGTTCCAGTCTAAATAAGCCAAAAATGATCATAATTTGCGTTTTTTGATAAAAAAAATTTTTTTCGATAATTTTCGATGTCGAATCTAGAGTGCCAGGACTATACAAAAGAGTGAAATTTTGATCCAGGTAAGTCGATATGCGTATATGAAGGTCTTTTAAGATTGGTTCCAGTCTAAATAAGCCAAAAATGATCATAATTTGACATTTTTTGATAAAAAAATTTTTTTTCGAAAATTTACGATGTCGAATCTTGAGTGCCAGGACTGTACCAAAGAGTAATATTTTAATCCAGGTAAGTCGATATGCATATATTTAGGTCTTTCATGATTGGTCCCAGTCTAAATCAGCCAAAAAGGATCATAATTTGACATTTTTTGATAAAAAAAAAATTTTTCAAAAATTTTCGATGTCGAATCTAGAGTGCCAGGACTATACAAAAGAGTGAAATTTTGATCCGGGTAAGTCGATATGCATATATATAGGTCTTTTATGATTGGTTCCAGTCTAAATAAGCCAAAAATAATCATAATTTGACATTTTTTTATTAAAAAAAAAATTTTTCGAAAATATTCGATGTCGACTCTAGAGTGCCAGGACTATACAAAAGATTGAAATTTTGATCCAGGTAATTCGATATGAATTAATATAGGTCTTTAATGATTGGTTCCAGTCTAAATAAGCCAAAAATGATCATTATTTGACATTTTTTGATTAAAAAAAATTTTTCGAAAATTTTCAATGTCGAATCTAGAGTGCCAGGACTATACAAATGAGTGAAATTTTGATCCAGGTATGTCGGAATGCATATATATAGGTCTTTTATGATTGGTTTCAGTCTAAATAAGCCAAAAATGATCATCATTTGACATTTTTTGATAAAAAAAAATTTTTTGAAAATTTTCGATGTCGAATCTAGAGTGCCAGGACTATAAAAAAGATTGAAATTTTGATCCAGGTAAGTCGATATGTATTAATATAGGTCTTTTATGATTGGTTCCAGTCTAAATAAGCCAAAAATGATCATAATTTGACCTTTTTTGATAAAAAAAAAATTTTTCGAAAATTTTCGATGTCGAATCTAGAGTGCCAGGACTATACAAAAGAGTGAAATTTTGATCCACGTAAGTCGGTATGCATATATATAGGTCTTTTATGATTGGTTCCAGTCTAAATAAGCCAAAAATAATCATAATTTGACATTTTTTGATAACAAAAAAATTTTTTGAATATTTTCGAAGTCGAATCTAGAGTGCCAGGACTATAAAAAAGATTGAAATTTTGATCCAGGTAAGTCGATATGTATTAATATAGGTCTTTTATGATTGGTTCCAGTCTAAATAAGCCAAAAATGATCATAATTTGACCTTTTTTGATAAAAAAATAATTTTTTGAAAATTTTCGATGTCGAATCTAGAGTGCCAGGACTATACAAAAGAGCGAATTTTGATTCAGGTAAGTCGATATGCATATATATAGGTCTTTTATGATTGGTTCCAGTCTAAATAAGCCAAAAATGATCATAATTTGACATTTTTTGATAAAAATAAAATTTTTCGATAATTTTTGATGTCGAATCTAGAGTGCCAGGACTATACAAAAGAGTGAAATTTTCATCCAGGTAAGTCGATATGCATATATATAGGTCTTTTATGATTGGTTTCAGTCTAAATAAGCCAAAAATGATCATAATTTGACATTTTTTGTTAAAAAAAAAAATTTTTTGAAAATTTCGATGTCGAATCTAGACTGCCAGGACTATACAAAAAAGTAAAATTTTGATCCAGGTAAGTCGATATGCATATATATATAGGTTTTTTATGATTGGTTCCAGTCTAAATAAGCCAAAAATGATCATAATTTGACATTTTTTCCATGTCGAATCTAGAGTGCCAGGACTATACAAAAGAGTGAAATTTTGATCCAGGTAAGTCAATATGCATATATATAGGTCTTTTATGATTGGTTCCAGTCTAAATGAGCCAAAAATGATCATAATTTGACATTTTTTGATAAAAAAAAAATTTTTTGAAAATTTTCGATGTCGAATCTAAAGTGCCAGGACTATACAAAAGAGTGAAATTTTCATCCAGGTAAGTCGATATGCATATATATAGGTCTTTTATGATTGGTTCCAGTCTAAATAAGCCAAAAATGATCATAATTTGTCATTTTTCTTAAAAAAAAAAAAATTTCTCGATAATTTTCGATGTCGAATCTAGAATGCCAGGACTATACAAAAGATTGAAATTTTGATCCAGGTAAGTCGATATGCGTATATGAAGGTCTTTTATGATTGGTTCCAGTATAAATAAGCCAAAAATGGTCATAATTTGACATTTTTTGATAAAAAAAAAAAAATTTCGAAAATTTTCGATGTCGAATCTAGAGTGCCAGGACTATACAAAAGAGTGAAATTTTTATCCCGGTTAGTCGATATGCATATATATAGGTCTTTTATGATTGGTCCCAGTCTAAATAAGCCAAAAATGATCAAAATTTTACATTTTTTGATAAAAAAAAATTTTTTTGAAAATTTTCGATGTCGAATCTAGAGTGCCAGGACTATACAAAAGAGTGATATTTTGATCCAGGTAAGTCGATATGCATATATATAGGTCTTTTATGATTGGATCCAGTCTAAATAAGCCAAAAATGATCATAATTTGACATTTTTTGATAAAAAAAAAATTTTTCGAAAATTTTCGATGTCGATTCCAGAGTGCCAGGACTATACAAAAGAGTAAAATTTGGATCCAGGTAAGTCGATATGCATATATATAGGTCTTTTATGATTGGTTCCAGTCTAAAAAAGCCAAAAATGATCATAATTTGACATTTTTTGATAAAAAAAAAATTTTATGAAAATTTTCGATGTCGAATCTAGAGTGCCAGGACTATACAAAAGAGTGAAATTTTGATCCAGGTAAGTCGATATGCATATATATAGGTCTTTTATGATTGCTCCCAGTCTAAATAAGCCAAAAATCATCATAATTTGACATTTTTTGATTAAAAAAAATTTTTTTGAAAGTTTTCGATGTCGAATCTAGAGTGCCAGGACTATACAAAAGAGTGAAATTTTGATCCAGATAAGTCGATATGCACATATATAGGTCTTTTATGATTGGTTCCAGTCTGAAAGGGCCAAAAATGATCATAATTTGACATTTTTTGATAAAAAAAAAATTTTTTCGAAAATATTCGATAGCGAATCTAGAGTGCCAGGACTATACAAAAGATTGAAATATTGATCCAGGTAAGTCAATATGCATTAATATAGGTCTTTTATGATTGGTTCCAGTCTAAATAAGCCAAAAATGATCATAATTTGACATTTTTTGATAAAAAAATAATTTTTTGAAAATTTTCGATGTCGAATCTACAGTGCCAGGACTATACAAAAGATTGAAATTTTGATCCAGGTAAGTCGATATGCGTATATGAAGGTCTTTTATGATTGGTTCCAGTATAAATAAGCCAAAAATGATCATAATTTGACATTTTTTGAAAAAAAAAAAAAAATTTCGAAAATTTTCGATGTCGAATCTAGAGTGCCAGGACTATACAAAAGAGTGAAATTTTTATCCCGGTTAGTCGATATGCATATATATAGGTCTTTTATGATTGGTCCCAGTCTAAATAAGCCAAAAATGATCATTATTTGACATTTTTTGATAGAAAAAAAAATTTTTTTGCAAATTTTCGATGTCGAATCTAGAGTGCCAGGACTATACAAAAGATTGAAATTTTGATCCAGGTAAGTCGATATGCATATATAAAGGTCTTTTATGATTGGTTCCAGTCTAAATAAGCCAAAAATAATCGTAATTTGACATTTTTTTTTTTTTTTAAATTTTTTGAAAATTTTCGATGTCGAATCTAGAGTGCCAGGACTATACAAAAGAGTGAAATTTTGATCCAGGTAAGTCGATATGCATATATATAGGTCTTTTATGATTGGTTCCAGTATAAATAAGCCAAAAATGATCATAATTTGACATTTTTTGAAAAAAAAAAAAAAAATTTTCGAAAATTTTCGATGTCGAATCTAGAGTGCCATGACTATACAAAAGAGCGAATTTTGATCCAGGTAAGTCGATATGCATATATACAGGTCTTTTATGATTGGTTCCAGTCTAAATAAGCCAAAAATGATCATAATTTGACATTTTTTGTTAAAAAAAAAAATTTTTTCGAAAATTTCGATGTCGAATCTAGACTGCCAGGACTATACAAAAAAGTAAAATTTTGATCCAGGTAAGTCGATATGCATATATATATAGGTTTATTATGATTGGTTCCAGTCTAAATAAGCCAAAAATGATCATAATTTGACATTTTTTGATAAAAAAAAATTTTTTTGAAAATTTACGATGTCGAATTTAGAGTGCCAGGACTATACAAAAGAGTGAAATTTTGATCCCGGTAAGTCGATATGCATATATATAGGTCTTTTATGATTGGATCCAGTCTAAATAAGCCAAAAATGATCATAATTTGACATTTTTTGATAAAAAAAAAATGTTTTGAAAATTTTCGATGTCGAATCTAGAGTGCCAGGACTATACAAAAGAGTGATATTTTGATCCAGGTAAGTCGATATGCATATATATAGGTCTTTTAAGATTGGTTTCAATCTAAATAAGCCAAAAATGATCATAATTTGACATTTTTTGATAAAAAAAAAATTTTTTGAAAATTTTCGATGTCGAATTTAGAGTGCCAGGACTATACAAAAGAGTGAAATTTTGATCCCGGTAAGTCGATATGCATATATATAGGTCTTTTATGATTGGTCCCAGTCTAATTAAGCCAAAAATGATCATAATTTGACATTTTTTGATAAAAAAAAATTTTTTTGAAAATTTTCGATGTCGAATTTAGAGTGCCAGGATTATACAAAAGAGTGAAATTTTGATCCCGGTAAGTCGATATGCATATATATAGGTCTTTTATGATTGGATCCAGTCTAAATAAGCCAAAAATGATCATAATTTGACATTTTTTGATAAAAAAAAAATTTTTTGAAAATTTTCGATGTCGAATCTAGAGTGCCAGGACTATACAAAAGAGTGATATTTTGATCCAGGTAAGTCGATATGCATATATATAGGTCTTTTAAGATTGGTTTCAATCTAAATAAGCCAAAAATGATCATAATTTGACATTTTTTGATAAAAAAAAAATTTTTTGAAAATTTTCGATGTCGAATTTAGAGTGCCAGGACTATACAAAAGATTGAAATTTTGATCCAGGTAAGTCGATATGCGTATATGAAGGTCTTTTATGTTTGGTTCCAGTATAAATAAGCCAAAAATGATCATAATTTGAAATTTTTTGATAAAAAAAAAAAAATTTTCGAAAATTTTCGATGTCGAATCTAGAGTGCCAGGACTATACAAAAGAGTGAAATTTTGTTCCCGGTTAGTCGATATGCATATATATAGGTCTTTTATGATTGGTCCCAGTCTAAATAAGCCAAAAATGATCATAATTTGACATTTTTTGATAAAATAAAATTTTTCGAAAATTTTCGATGTCGATTCCAGAGTGCCAGGACTATACAAAAAAGTAAAATTTTGATCCAGGTAAGTCGATATGCATATATATAGGTCTTTTATGATTGGTTCCAGTCTAAATAAGCTAAAAACGATCATTATTTGACATTTTTTGATAAAAAAAAATTTTTTTATAATTTTCGATGTCGAATCTAGATTGCCAGG